>NW_019723069.1:583-718 GCF_002891405.2 Cryptotermes secundus
ATATGTGAAATGTTCAAATTGTTTGACAAAATTTCTTAAATTTAATATGAATTCTTCCAAAAATTATTAATATTACATAAATTAACTTCAAATCATAAAAGAATTTTTGGTATTTAATTCGATAATATAGGTTCT
>NW_019723070.1:0-4850 GCF_002891405.2 Cryptotermes secundus
GTACACTCTTTCTTTACTGAGGGCGCAAAACACGTTCACCTTTGCCCTATCACGAACATGTTCCAGGGAGACACGTGAATTTTCGCTGCTCCAGATCCTGCAGTTGTGGGTATAGACCTTACCACTGTCATGAAAGGTTCTCTCATCACTGAAAATTACGGAGTCCAGAAACTTCTCATCGTCTTGTATCCGATGAAACATCTGCATACAGAATTCCTTACGAACCACCTTATCTGCATCCGTAAGGTGTTGAACGATGGATAATGCGTACGCTTTTTAAGTGTAAACGTTTTGGTAACACTCGCCACACATTAATATTTGGAATACCAGTTTCCCGAGACGCACATCGCGTTGACTTTCGTGGACTTCGAACGACGTTCTCCCTAATCTGTTCCACTGTAGCGTCAGAAAACACGTGGCCGATCGGGTGGCTTGGCATGGCTCACAGAACATCCGGTCTGAACAAAATTCTTGTGCCAGGAGTAAATTGTAGGCCTACTGGGAGGTTCCTTGCGATGCTGAGTGCGAAATATCCTTTGAACTTGTGTAGCTGGCTTCGTTTCTTCGAACCAAAAAACACAACGAGCACGCTCCGCATATGTGAAAGTAGCCATCTTGATTTCAACTGAGGGAGCGCTCGCGGTGGCGGTATTAGGTACTACAGTATCACGTGCGTGAAACTCTGTTTTTTGCTACATTATGACAGTTCAAAGCGTTGTTTATACCCTCTGTATAAATTTATATAAACTTTATAAAAATGTAAAGCTTTTTTTGAAACATGCTGTATATTCAAGCGCCGCTTAATTTTGCGAGACTTGAGCGTGTGCCATGCACCAGGGTCTACCCTACTTGTTTATTCTGTGTCCGCCTTTTCCAGTATTGAGGAGTCTACACTTCGTAATTCTTTGTGAATACAAAGTAAGTGGTCGATGTGCGGGGACCGGGTTTTAATGGCCCACCCCTTACATGCTCCTTACGGCTGAACGCTCATACTCTTCTTTATGGACGACGAATTAAGGGAAGTTTTGCGTAGGATGAGAAAATACGACCTAGAACTGCAACCTGATAAATGTGAAGTAGCATTTTTATAACATGTAATTAAGACGGTGTAAAACCTGATGACAAAAGGGTAGAAGCTGTCAGAAATTTCCCAGTTCCCACATCCACATGGACGCTAAAAAGCTTCTTAGGTTTGGCAGGCTACTGCTGACGGGTTTTGCCCAATTTCAGCAAATAGCTGAACCGTTAACACAATTGTTGAAAAAGAACACGCCTTATGTGTGCGATGATAAAACAGATAAGGCTTTCAATACCTTAAACAATGCCTAATAACTGAACCTTCTGAAGGATTGTTGTTTTGGATGACTTTGTTTGTTTTCCTTCGTTTGGTACCTCTTACTTTTTGCCATGCTGTAGTGTTAGTAGTTTCAGTGATGACCCATCTTGTTCAACATCAGTGGTGGGGACTGTTCTGTGCAGTTGGTTGCGATGATTTGATAATGACATTGGGTCTTCTATAGTCGGTTGGGAATTGCATGGGTGATTAAATGTGTTAGATAAGAAATGTTGGTTTTGCATGTGTATTGGAATTTGTGTTGGTGGAGTTACTTGACTGATGATTGTTGGTTGCCACTGGGTACTTACAGGTTGATACATTTGAAAGTTGTTGCATCCTGGTAGCATTTCTTGTCCGTATTTAGGTTTCTTCTGTTTTGATTTGACTTTTACAAGTCACCACTGTAATTTATTGTAATTGGTTGTGTTGCTAATACGTTTTCATTTTCCAGTGAGCACTGTAGCTAACTCTCTATCTCACTCGGAACTTCAGATCGGTAACCCTCTTAGCTCTCACAACACGTCCGTTCACCCGAAGCGCACGAAAGATTCTCATAAAATATTTTGAGCAGCTTTTCTGTCTGCTGGGTCCAGCTAAGTAAATTAAGAATGGGCAATAACCTATACTTTGGTTTGAGTTTTGTGTGGTTTTGGAATTTATTGTATATTTCCTGTAACTGTAAAACCGAGATTAACGGCCGTGGGGATCCGTTGCGCTGACCACGTGACACCCTCTACCCGCAAGAGTTGGCAGTAACTTCCCGACAAGGGGCGGTCGCTCTATCGGTACAGTTCGATTGCGGACTACATGTCACGGATTTACTTCGTATACGTGAAAAATATCGCCCAGTTGGAGGCGAACAGTTCGTATCACCTCTTAAGGGTTAACGAGCTACATTGCAGGCCAACAAATTATAACATTTGCCACGTTTACATTGTTTGCTGTTAAGCACTTGAATGTGAAACGCGATATAGGTAAGAAAAGGTAAAGCTATCCTGTAACAGACTTCGGAGGCCGGTAGGGTTTTGAGACGTCGAGGCTCCCACATTTTGTAGTCTGCTCACGCATGGTGCCCAGGAACACTCCTGGTTCTCATTTCTGTTAGCGGTTGGGTCAAATTCTAGGCCGCCACAGTGAAGCTGGGAGGTTTTAAGTCAACGGAAAAATCGAATGATCTCATCGGGAATTGAACCCACAACTTTCTGGCTTGTAGCATACGGAACACAGTAAATTTCAGATGTACAAAATAGGTAAAATTTAACAGACTTTGCGTGGAACCAGCAGCAAAGAACGTGAACATAAAATGGTAATTCAAGTTTCACTAGTTGCACTTCAATCTATCTGCAACTATCTGTCTTTCCCAAAGCCATTCTGCATTGACACTTGTTGTTTACATTATTATTCAGACCTGAATACCCCGACTCCGGCCAATGAATTGCCGAGGTTTATTGTACATCAGCAAACTATCCAGGCAGTAATATAATAGAGTAACCATGCATAGTTAGCTGAAGGCGACCTTGTACGCTACATGTTATTTCATTCACTTTCAAGTCTGAGGGCATGTAATATATAAATCCTGTAAGCGGTAACGTAGTTGGTTTGGGCACTATGCTACAAGCCGGAAGGTCGTGGAACCGAATCCCAATGAGTTCATTGCATTTTTTCAATTCACCTAATCTTTCGAGCCCCACTATTGCTCTGGGGTCGACTCAGCCTCTAACAGGAGTGAGTACTTGGAATATTCCTGGGGGTAAAGAGCGGCCGGCGTACAAGGCTGACAAACTTTCCGCCTACTATGAGCCTATTGTCTAGAAAATGTGGGAGCGTCAACATCTCTCAACCCCATAGGCTTCCACGGCCTGTTACAGGGCACCTTTACCTATTTTTTCCATCCTATTATGCATTAAGATAATGCAGAAAAAAATGGAACATGAACTGAAATAATGTGCATCTTAAGATGAGAATGTACTATACGTACTACATTATAGTACTTAAATGTTCTACAAATCGTGCAACCAACCCCTAATCAATTACAGTGAGTGAAATCGAAACATTACTATCAAGTCTGAAGGCATGTAGTACCTGTACCATCGTAGTAGGACAGAGGATAATGGAGAAGACACTAAAACGAATTGAGATAATATATGGGCCATTCTAAATTACTGTCACTGAGGGTTTCCTTGGCCTATAATTTTCAAACCTTCCGTGCCACGAAATGCGTGTATGTTGCAAGTTCTATTCTGCAGCATTTATTCTACAAGCAGAACCTCTTTAGTTACACTTCATATTCTATCAGCAGTTCTATTTCGTTATTTAGTGTTTGATTTTTACTGGCCAAGGAAACCCCGACAATAATTGAGAATCACAGAGGTGGGAAATACATAATATATTGTGACGTGGATGGCGCAACAGGAAGTAGGGGTCTCATGAACTCATGCGTTCTCGCGAGGGAAGTCACATACCCCCACTCCTTCAATTATTACGCACCGCTCTGTAAACACACTCCCACCCCCGGTGACATAACAGCATTTGAGCGGCTGCTACGTTAACAGGCCAGTAAACACTCCACCCCCCTCGGTACGTAAGAGAGGTCACGGCTTTTAACATGGGGCAACAGGGAACGCTATAGAAGGCCGACTGAGCGGTGTGTGATTTAGGAGTGACACAGTGTGGATCGTGAAGTCGCCGAGAACAGTGGAAGTAATTGTGATACTGCCGATGGCAGTAGTTGTGAAACTGTGAATTATGTAAATGAAAGAGCGAGTGTTCTGGATCTAGTGAATTTATTGAACACTCGCTCCTACATTTACACAATTCAGTTTCACAACTACTGCCATCGGCAGGACAATACTTCCAATGCTCTCGGTGACATCACGATCCAAACTGTCACTCCTAATCACACACTGCTCAGCAGACCTTTTACACGGTTCCCTTTTGCCGTGTTAACAGCGGTGACCCCTGTTTGGTCACCTCGGGGGGGGCGAGCGGAGTGTTTACTGGCCTGTTACCGTAGCAGCGGCATCTATGCTGCAACGTCACCGCGGGGGGGGTATTTACCCAGCGTTACGTAAAGATGGAAGGATTGGGGGTATGTGATGTCACTCAGGACATTGCAGAGTTCACGCGACCCCTACTTCCTGTTGCGCCATCCACGTCACAGTATTTACAGGATGTCCCAGGAGGAATGTGCCTTACTTCGGGAGGGTATTCCTTATGTTAAAATATGCCAATATAACCCAAAATATCTATGTTCAAAATTGAACGGTTAGGGAGATAATGGCCTGAGATAAGTGTGGTCTTCTGGCGGGTCCACGCACTGTACCTGTCAGCTGACATGTCTTATCGATGTTTGTCCTTCAGTGTGGTGATGACGACTCACACTAGCCGCATACACTTGCATACCAGAATGTGCAGGCAGCCGTGTTTCGTTAGTGTTTGCCATTCATTTGTCATGTATAGAGCTTGGAACCCTAACGACAACTATGACATGGTGTGCGAGTTTTTTTTTTTTTTT
>NW_019723070.1:5022-5352 GCF_002891405.2 Cryptotermes secundus
TGTTTTGGGTTATATTGGCATATTTTAACATAAGGAACACCTTCCAGAAATCTGGCACATTCTTCCTGGGACACCCTGTATATAATTTGGCCAATTGCCTAGAGACAGTGATGCTTAACAAGTAAAGAATCAGTTGTCAGGGAACTTTCCACGAAGTAATTCAAATAGCCTGTTACAACAATGCCTAATATCACCATATATGCTCGATCCAGCTGGAACACAAACCAGTACAAGAGATGTATAAGAATTAATTCTATTGGGACCTCTTCTACTGATCAAGTGACTAAGTTTATGAAAGATACCTTTATAAATATATGGAAATTTATTATT
>NW_019723070.1:7846-10455 GCF_002891405.2 Cryptotermes secundus
CGTCGGTCACGATGTGACTTGACTTTGATGTTACCTAGCGAAGACCAGTGAAACCTATAACAAACTGGGAACTTTTTGTGCGTGCCGTATTTATTTGTATAGTGTGTAAATTAATGAGATTATTATAATCATTTGTAGTTACGAGTCATAACTGTTCAGTAAATAAAGTAATAAATCCAAACCCAGTGTCTAGTCACTGAAACGTGACAATATGTTACTTACCAGTAACAATCTGGGCAACTGACACAACTCCAATGAAAATCACCAAGGTGACTCCGAGAATGGACATATTTGCCTGAAACAATGAATGGAAAAAATAGATTTACCTTTTATTACACTAACAACAAAAAAACTACAAACTAGCAAGACTACAAAACAAAACAATTGTAGTAGAACCTTCAAGAAAGGCCAAAGGGATCCCACAGTGCATGCGACGGCGACAATATGGTCATACAAGATCATATTGTAACAAACCGTATGTATGTGTAAAATGCGGTCGGTCTCACAGCACACAGAGCTGCAAAATTCTAAAAACACGCCTGCAAAATGTGTAGTCTGTGGAGGTGCACATCCAGCTAATTACAGAGGATGTGAATATTATCACAGTTTATTGAAACAAAGAAATAGCACTAAGAAGAGACTAAACATTCAACAGCCCGATGACGCTCCTTGGCCTCCCTTCCCAAGCCCCTCCATTCCTGTCTTTCCTGCCCTGCTCTCTTCCAGTTCCTTACGCCGATTAGCTTCTTCCCATCTTCATCCACTGCATCAATCCATCTAGTTCTTGGTTTCCCAGCACGTCTCCTACCGCCTAATTGTACTGTATAACATTTTTTTCGGGATACGCTCCTTATGCATTCTCAGTACATGCCCAGCCCATTGCAATCTTTTTAAGTTTTATGGTCACTGAGATCTCTGGCTCCTTATATAATTTGTATAACTCTTTATTATATCTTATTCTCCATATCCCATTCTCTTTTATTGGTCCATAAATCCGTCTCAGGATTTTCCTCTCGAGTGAACTGATGACTGATTCTTCTTTCTTGTTTAGCGTGCAGCACTCATATACATAATAAAGCACCGGTCTTATCATTGTTATAATATATTTTTGTTTTAATCGCTCGGTGTATGTCCTTTGGTGTAAAAACTGATAGTAATGAGGAATATGCAGTATTCGTTAGTTTTATTCTTCTTGTTATTTCATGATTTTCCTCTCCATCTTTGTGGAATTTCGATCCTAAATATATGAAGTCTTCAGCTATTTCTATCCCGTCCCCTTCCATGTTAATTTCTCCAGTTTGCCTTGGATTCCTTCTGGAGTGTATCAGCATTTTAGTTTTATTTACATTCATCACTAAGCCAGTTGTTTTTGCTATGGTTTTTATTTCTTTATATGTCTCCTTCATTGCTCTTAGGGATCTCGATACTATAATAATATCATCTGCATACGCCATTATTTGCGTTTGTTTATACGCTATTGTATTCCTTGTGTCTACATTACATTTTCTCACTGTATTCCAATACCAAGTTAAATGGTGATGGTGCCAAACTATCACCCTGTTTTAATCCTTGATTTGTCTTAAAGCATTCTGTTAAGTGGTTCTGGATTTTAACTTGATTGATTGTTTCTGTCATGGTTAAGTTAATTATTCTACTTAGTTTTGCTGAAATATCAAAAGTGGACATAATCATCCTTAATTTCTTCATTATTATGGTATCACATGCTTGTTTAAAATCTATGAAGCATAGGTATATATCTGTATTAAAATGGGAAGGTCGACGAAAACAAGGCAGGACATTACCTGCTAGCCTACGCTGATTATGTGATTCTGCTGGGTGATAACATAGATACATCACAGAGAAACAAAGAAGCTTTAACTGATGCTACTAAGGAGATTGCTCTAGAAGTAAAGGCAGAGAAATCAAAGTATTGTAACCGCTCACTTCCTTTGTGCCCTTTTCGTTGTGCGCCACTCCACCACCGATCACTTCTTTGGGTTCTTTACTTTAATCAGTAGAGCTGGGTTCCTATCCCAGGGTCTTATAAGGGTCTGGCTCGGACAGGGCAGGAGGAACNAACACTTCTCTACAATTACACACACACACTCTACAACCGTTGCACTTAATGGTCATTTAATCTCGTTCAGCACACTAAATACAACTGAATTTCTTACTACTGTTGCTTTGTACTGTGCTTATACTGTTCTACGGAAGGGCCGTAGTGGTAAATTTAGTGTCCGACTTTGCCGAAAGTAGTGTCAAGACTCCGAGGTGGAATGCCCTCTCTCTGAAACCTGAGGTCCACGAACCCCAGACTCCAAGAGAAATCCACTCCTCCACTTCTACCATTGGTTAATTTTTCAATCTAGGAGGTTCCCTAAATTTTGAATTCCCAATCATGTTGCTCTGCTATGTGATTCTGGCAGATGCTGGCCTGACGCTAAGGATGACAGCCCTCTGATGCATTAAGGTCAGGGTGTGAGGCTCCGGCCGTCCCACTTCTAAGTTATCGCTGTCCCAAGCTGTCAGCTCTCATTTTCTCAAAGCCTTTCCGACGTTGCTGAAACTGCCAGAATTCCAGGAAATTACCAGATGTTCCTTCCTGTCCA
>NW_019723070.1:10597-33799 GCF_002891405.2 Cryptotermes secundus
TGGTTCTGTCGAAACTTGGTCTCTGTCATAAGGGAGTAACAGAGGCTGAGGGTCTTGAGGATAATATTTGGACCGAAGAGAGATGAAGTGACAGGAGGTAGGAGAGAACTGCTTAATGGGGAGCTTCGTAACTTGTCCTCTCCTCCAAGTAAAATTAGAACGATCAAATCAAGTAGGATGAGATGGGAAGGGCATATAGCACGAATGGGGGAGAAGAGGAATGCTTATAGGATATTGGTGGGAAAGCCAGAAGTAATACTTGAAAAGAACAGATAGCAGGCCTGTAGGCTATTTCGGACGAATAACATTAAGTTGGGAGCAATGTTACATGTACACCTATTGCTAGCAACGAGTTGCTAACTAGTTACAGCGAAGGCAAGATTCTTGGTAAGCAGTTCATTGCAATGTTACGCAACAATAGAGGAGGCCGTGTTTTCTGTTGGATAGCGATCACGTGATATGCGTTTACTGTAGGTCCGTAACTGTGCCGAAGTTTTATACGGGAGAGTGAAGTTCGTTTGCAGTTAGTCGTAGCTGAGAGACTGAGCCAAGGACACGAAGCCGTTATGGAAAGGAGTTTTGAGGATTTAGCTGTGAAATATTAATAGACGTTGAAGACATTTTGCGTAATGTAGTACTGTGATATCTGGAGTGTGATATTGCTAGTTCCTGTGTTTAACTGTGTTACGAGGAGGACTATGAGTGTATGTGTGTAACAGTGAATTATAAAGTGTAAATCAGCGAAAGCACTCTACTAATTTGAAGTAAGATAATTTGTAACCGAAGTGCCAAGGATTACAGTACAACTAGAACCCGTTATTTTCGTCACGCGTACTACCGTACATGCGATAATAAATATATAGGTTAATATCTGTCTTTCAACAAGGCCATGATAGCAACATTAAAAATAATTTTCTACTGAAAATCCATTATTGCTTTCTCATCTCGATCAATGGCACACATCCACAGCAACTGATACAGCGTCATTTGCGTGAGAATCAATCCCACAAAGTTCTTGTTTCTATCAACTGTACTGACTTTGAGAATTCACGTATGTACTATTTACACATTAAATTTTCCTTTACTTAATATAAATTAGTGCAAAACAAAGAGCTGCCAACATCTAACATGATTAAGCTTTTAAACACAGCAGCATGAAATGTGACGTCAGTCTGGTTTCAATGTGAACAGACGTTTAGGTCTGTACTTAGCCATAAATAAATATTTCTAAACCATTCTGAAAACCACACCTACATTAAAGTAAGCTTATATTGAAACTAACGAAGATAATGATGGCAGGAACAACAATAGAAATGGGCTAATAATCACTGCATGAACTATAGGAGGACAGTCTATAGATTTAGTGCATTTAAGTTGGACAACTTTGATAAAAGCATACAATGTGATGATTCTGGAATCGTACATAACGAATGGTTAATCCGTTTAAGGAAGATGTCCATTTTTTCAGTGAACAGAAATAAATGTCTGTTAATATTTTTGAGTTACTGTGAGATTCACAAAATAAATGTAATATATATATATGGTGTCCCAAGAGGAATATTCCAGACGGTGGGAGGATGTTCCTTATGTTAAATTATGCCGATATAACCCAAAACACCTATGTTCAAACTTGAACGGTTTCGGAGATAAGTGTGGTCTCCTGGCGGGTCCACGCACTGTACTTGTCAGGTGCCATGTCTTATGGACGTTTGTCCTTCAGTGTGGTAATGACTGCTCACACTAGCCGCATACACTCGCATACCAGAATGCGCAGGCAGCCCTGTTACGTTAGTGTTTGCCATTCATGTATCGTGTATAGTGCTTGGAACCCTAACAACAAATATAAAATTGTGTGCGAGTTTTTTTTGTAGTTTAATTTAATGGCTTCATGTCACTAACAAGTTAGTTTGTTATGAACATTATTAACATTACAGAAAGCACATATTCCTTCCAGTATTAATATGTATCAACAAGTGTGCAACAACTATCAAATTTCCACAATTCTCTGGCAATTATGTCCGTATCCATTCAACTTTGGACATAGTTGTTTTGGGTTATTTTGGCGTACTTTAACATAAAGAACACCCTCCCGAATTCAGGCTCATTCTTCCCGGGACACTCTGTATATAATTTGGCCCATTGCCTAAGGACAGTGATGCTTAATAAGTAAAGAATAAGTTGTCAAGGAACATACCGCGAAGTAAAAACAGGAGCTTGTTAACATCAGACTAGTTGTGATGATGAACGCTCGCTCCAGCTGGAACACAAACCAGTACAAGAGATATATAAGAATTAATTCTATTGGGAACTCATCTACTGATCAAGTGACTAAGTTTCTGAAAGATACCTTTCTAAATATATGGAAATTTATTATTTTCCAAATCCCTTCGAGGAAATTAGAATGAATCTCTCTCTCAGAAAACTTTTCAATACATCATTTAGCCAAAATTGTTATTGCTTTGTAGTGAGCTACTTAGAGACTAGCTAGAGTTTATGCATAAGGTATTGCTTTTCTGAAACTTACGTGTAATACTCCTTTTCCATAAATGTATCGCCAAATAATCAAAGCTGAAAATAATAAATACAATCACATGAGAATGCTACACAGATGCACAGATACACTCCAAATTTCTCACTTGTTACAGTAATGTCAATTTCTTCTCTTTAAATGAGCAGGGCAAGCCCAGGTAATTTCACAGGATGGCATCCCCGTAAAACTCAAAGCATTATTTCACTGCCTGTTTAGATGAGTGCAATCAAAGTAACTACACATACTGGCTCCCGAATATACGAAAAGTAGGATATTAATTCAAAAAAGCTAGCGGGAATTCTCTGAAATATAGAGCAGGCGTGGGGCAAATAGTGGAATGAGAACTGGTAGGAGAAACTGGAGCACCCAGAGAAAACCCTACCCAGTGCCACTTTCTCCGTCACAAATATTAAGAGGCATTTTTTTGGTCCGTACCCGGTGAAAGAAGATGGGTGAGCTAATAACTACCTGTGCTATGACACATTTAATATTTAATATCAAATTATGTACGCTAGCAACTGTGGATCCATTGTGTCCAAGGTTAGAATTACAGTATAAACAGTGTGCATTCAACTATCGATAGTCTCACTGGTGAAAGGGGATATCATATCTGTGGGTTATGAATCACACGACAATACGGGAAACATGTTACACATTAAATGTAACTCGACTATCAGGACGGGATATTCGCCAGTTCAATGGAAAGTCACGCAGATCACGTGGTTCCGGAATCTGGTAGACCGCGGCGGAAGCCAGCTCATATAGACCTATGAGCCTACTCCCAGTAAAGAACAGAATCTTTGAAAGAGCAGTACTCAAGAGATTACGCCAGGTAGTACAAGAAACCCGACTCCTTCCGGACAGAAACACTCTACCATAGAACAAGTATACTCGGAATTGCACAGATAGTAAGAGGAACTGTACTGCTATGCGGCGCTCCCAAACATCACACAAGCGTGTGATAAAGTATGGCACTCAGGCCTCTTGTTCAAAATCAGAGGAACCTTCCCTTTGCAGACTACTAAATATTGGAATCACATCTAAAGGGTCCCATACACGTACGAGTCTGGCTCGCGAGTCCGACTCGGCTCGAGTTCCAATGAGCCAGACTCATCCGTGTGTCTATCGCAAAGTAAGGAGTCAGCTCATGCACTTATGGTGAAATTTATTTAATTGAAGCTCTTCGAGCCAGACTCGTATGTGTATGGGTCCCTTAACGGATAGAACCTATCAAGAAAATTTCAAAGACGAAACCAAAAACATAAGGAAAACAAAGCTGACGTACCACAAGGAAGTGTCTCAGGACCTGTCCTATTTCTTATCTACGCAAGCGACCTCCTTACAACAGAGAACACAAAAACTGCTACCTTCGCGGATGTTACAGCAATCTTAGCTACCCATGAAGGTACAGCGATAGCCTCAATGAAACTCCAAGCCACAGTGAATAAACTTGATTAGGCGAAGGAATGGAGAATTAAAATAAATCAAAGCAAATCTACGCAGATTTCATTCATCCTACGCAAAGAAACCTGTCCGACCGTGCAAATGCACCATGTTGAACCACCCCAGAGAGAAGTGAAATATCTGGGCATGCATCTCGATAGAAGCCTGAGATGGCCAAAGCACATCAAAACCAAAAGGAAACAGCTCAACCAACGAAATCCTCCAGTGCTTTCAATGTAAGACCGTCCGACCCATCGGAACGCACCTTTGTACGTAAACAACCACAGGATCCATGAAGATCTGCAAACGAAAACAGTGCTCAGTGAAGTAAAGAAAGTGGAATACCAAATTCTTAAGAAAATTAGAAAAGCACACAAATGCACTAGCAGTGAACATGTTAGACAATAGCGAAACTACACATAGACTGAAAAGATACACCGTCCTAACTCTACAAGAGAGACCTGAGAATAACCCCAATACAAGAATTCAAATATCTAATTGGAAACAAAAGCGAGTATGAGTTACGCCACTGGGCATAATTCACTCACGAGCCAGTACATACTGAATATATATATTGATAGGACTCTGCAGATTATGTATAATGAATGGGTGAAAAGGATGGGGTCTTGGATCGGGAATAAAGGACTTCACAGCTACTATATGTACTTTACTATATTATGTATTATACATGTAAACCTGCAAACAAACAGAATATACTGACAATGGACGCACAGTGACTTCAACAAATGTAAGTTCTGTCCTCTCGTCAGAGAGGCCGACCCACAACGAAAAAACCGTAACTGTCTGTAAGTAACTAAGACTTGGTCATGAACCCCAGAGGGGGTCAGAAACCAAAATGGACGGACTGATCGATCTTCAGTCGCGATGTGTCTAGACTTTTATGTTATCTGTCAACGACCAGTGAAGACTATAACAAACAGGGAAGTTTTTGTGCGTGCCGTATTTATTTGTAGTGTGTGTAAATTAACGAGGTTATTATAATCATTTGTAGTTACGAGTCATAACTGTTCAGTAAATCAAGTAATAAATCCGAACCCAGTGTCTAGCCACTAACGCGTGACAATATGTTACTTACCAGTCACCTTCAGGACGGCTGACACAACTGCAATCGAAATCACCAAGATGATCCCCAGAAGAGTCACATTTGCCTGAAAAAAATGAATGGGAAAAATTGATTTATCTTTTATTACATTATCAACAAAGAAATCTACAAACTAGCAAGACTACAAAACAAAAAAATTGTAGTAGAACCTCCAGGAAAGGCCAAAGCGATCCCACAGTGCATGCGATGCCAACAATATGGTCATACAAGATCATATTGTAACAAACCGTATGTATGTGTAAAATGCGGTCGGTCTCACAGCACACAGAGCTGCAAAATTCTAGAAACACGCCTGCAAAATGTGTAGTCTGTGGAGGTGCATATCCAGCTAATTACAGAGGATGTGAATATTATCACAGTTTATTGAAATAAACAAATAGCACTAACAAGGGACTAAACATTCAACAGCCCGATGACGCTCCTTGGCCTCCCTTCCCAAGCCCCTCCATTCCAGCCTTTCCTGCGCTGCTCTCTTCCAGTTCCTTACGCCGATTAGCTTCTTCCCATCTTTTTCCACATCAATCCATCTAGTTCTTGGTTTCCCAGCACGTCTCCGACCGCCTATTTGTACTATATAACATTTTCTTCGGGATACGCTCCTTATCCATTCTCTGTACATGCCCAGCCCATTGCAATCTTTTTAAGCTTTATTGTCACTGAGATCTCTGGCTCCTTATATAATTTGTATAACTGTCTATTATATCTTATTCTCCATATCCAATTCTCTTTTATTGGTCCGTAAATCCGTCTCAGGATTTTCCTCTTGAAAGAATTAACGACTGATTCCTCTTTTTTGTTTAGCGGCCAACCCTCACATCCATAATAAAGCACCGGTCTCATCATTGTTTTATATATTTTTGTTTTAATCGCTCGGTGTATATCCTTTGGTGTAAAAACTGATAGTAACGATCAATATGCCGTATTCACTAGTCTTATTCTTCTTGATATTTCATGGTTTTCCTGGAATTTCGATCCCAAAAATATGAAGTCTTCAGCTATTTCTATCCCGTCCCGTTCCGTGTTAATTTCTCCAGTTTGCCTTGGATTCCTTCTGGGGTGTATCAGCATTTTAGTTCTATTTACATTCACCTCTAAGCCAGTTGTTTTTGCTATTGATTTTATTTCTTTATATGTCTCCTTCATTGCTCCTAGGGATCTCATTACTATAATAATATCATCTGCATACGCCATTATTTGCGTTTGTTTATACGCTATTGTATTCCTTGTGTCTACATTACATTTTCTCACCATATATTCCAATAGCAAGTTAAATAATGATGTTGCCAAATTATCTCCCTGTTTTAATCCTTGATTTGTCTTAAAGCATTCTGTTAAGTGGTTCTGGATTTTAACTTGATTGATTGTTTCTGTCATGGTTAAATTAATTATTTTACATAGTTTTGCTGAAATATCAAAAGTGAACATAATCATCTTTAATTTCTTCCTTATTATGGTATCATTAGCTTGTTTAAAATTTATGAAGCATAGGTATATATCTGTATTAAAATGGGAAGGTCGACGAAAACAAGGCAGGACATCACCTGCTAGCCTACGCTGATTATGTGATTCTGCTGGGTGATAACATAGATACATCACAGAGAAACAAAGAAGCTTTAACTGATGCTACTAAGAAGAGTGCTCTAGAACTGAAGGCAGAGAAATCAAAGTATATGTTGCTGTCTTGTCACCAGAATTTAGGGGAAGATCTTGACATAAAATTAGGTAACAGATGTTTTGAAAATGTGGCACAGTTCACATATTTGGGAAGAATTGTAACAAATCAAAACCTGATTCAAGAGCAAGTTATGAGGAGATTGAAATCGGGTAATGCTTGCTACCATTCAGTTCAGAAACTTCTGTCTACCCGTCTGCTGTCTAGAAACATAAAATTTAGGATATACAAAAATGAAAATTTGTCTGTGGTTCTGTCTGTGTGAAACTTGGTCTCTGTCATAAGGGAGTAACAGAGGCTGAGGGTCTTGAGGATAATATTTGGACCGAAGAGAGATGAAGTGACAGGAGGTAGGAGATAACTGCTTAATGGGGAGCTTCGTAACTTGTCCTCTCCTCCAAGTAAAATTAGAACGATCAACTCACGTAGGATGAGATGGAAAGGGCATATAGCACGAATGGGTGAGGAGAAGAATGCTAATAGGATATTGGTGGGGAAGCCAGAAGTAATACTTGAAAAGAACAGATAGCAGGCCTGTAGGCTATTTCGGACGAATAACATTAAGTTGGGAGCAATGTTACATGTACACCTATTGCTAGCAACGAGTTGCTAACTAGTTACAGCGAAGGCAAGATTCTTGGTAAGCAGTTCATTGCAATGTTACGCAACAATAGAGGAGGCCGTGTTTTCTGTTGGATAGCGATCACGTGATATGCGTTTACTGTAGGTCCGTAACTGTGCCGAAGTTTTATACAGCAGAGTGAAGATCGTTTGCAGTTAGTCGCAGCTGAGAGACCGAGCCAAGGACACGAAGCCGTTATGGAAAGGAGTTTTGAGGATTCAGCTGTGAAATATTAATAGACGTCGAAGACTTTATGCGTACTGTAGTACTGTGATATCTGGAGTGTGATATTGCTACTTTCTGTGTTTAACTGCGTTACGAGGAGAGGACTACTGTATGTGTGTAACAGCCAATTATAAAGTGTAAATCATCGAAAGCACTCTACTAATTTTTATTAAGATAAATTGTAACCGAAGTGCTAAGGAAACCAATCATCCAACTAGAACCCGTTATTTTCGTCACGCGTACTGCCCTACACGTGATAATAAATATATAGGGTAAAATCTGTCTTTCAACAAGGCCATGACAGCAACATTAAAACTAATTATCTACTGAAAATCCGTTAGTGCCTTCTCATCTCGATCAACGGCACACATCCACAGCAACTGATACAGAGTCATTTGCGTGAGAATCAATCCCACAAAGTTCTTGTTTCTATCAATTGTACCGACTTTGAGAGTTCACGTATGAACTGTTTACACATTAAATTTTTCCTTACTTAATGTAAATTAGTGCAAAACAAAGAACTGCCAAAATCTAACATGTTTATGCTTTTAAACACAGCAGCATGAAATGTGAAGTCAGTCTGGTTTCAATGTGAACAGACGTTTAGGTCTTTACTTAGCCATAAATAAATATTTCTAAACCATTCTGAAACCCACACGTACATTAAATTAAGCTTACATTGAAAATAACAACGATAATGATGGCAGGAACAACAATAGAAATGGGCTAATAATAACTGCATCATCTATAGGAGGATAGTATATAGATTTAGTGCATTTAAGTTGGACAACTTTGATAAAAGTATACAATGTGATGATTCTGGAACCGTGCATACCGAATGGTTAGTTCGTTTAAGGAAGTTGTCCATTTTTTCTAGTGAACAGAAATAAATGTCTGTTAATATTTTTGAGTTACTGTAAGATTCACAAAATAAATGTAATATATATATATATATATATATATGGTGTCCCAAGAGGAATATTCCAGACGGTGGGAGGATGTTCCTTATGTTAAATTATGCCGATATAACCCAAAACACCTATGTCCAAACTTGAACGGTTACGGAGATAAGTGTGGTCTTCTGGCGGTTCCAGGCACTGTACCTGTCAGCTGACATATTTTATCGATGTTTGTCCTTCAGTGTGGTGATGACGGCTCACACTAGCCGCATACACTCGCATACTAGAATGTGCAGGCAGCCGTGTTACGTTAGTGTCTGCCATTCCTGTGTCATGTATAGTGCTTGGAACCCTAACGACAAATATGAAATGGTGTTCGAATTTGTTTTGTAGTTCAATTAAATGGCTTCATGTCACTAATAATTTAGATTGTTACGTACATTTTAACATTACAGAAACAACATATTCCTTCTATTTTTAATATGTATCAACAATGGTGTAACATCTAACAAATTTTAACAATTCTCTTGCAATTATCTCCGTAAACGTTTAACTTTGGACATAGGTGTTTTGGGTTATATTGGCATACTTTAACTTAAGGAACACCCTCCCGAAATCTGGCACATTCTCCCTGGCACACCCTGTATATATTTCGGCACATTGCCTAGAGGCAGTAATGCTTAATAAGTAAAGAATCAGTTGTCAGGGAACTTACCACGACGTAAAAGAAATATCCTGTTACCAGGAACACTGCAGCGATGATAAATGCACGCTCCAGCTGGAAAAAAACCAGTAGAAGAAATGTATAAGAATTAATTCTATTGGGAACTCATCTACTGATCAAGTGACTAAATTTCTGAAGATACCTTTCTAAATATATGGAAATTTATTATTTTCCAAATCCTTTCGAGGAAATTTGAATGAATCTCTCTCTCAGAAAACTTTCCAATGCATCATTTACCCAAAATTGTTATTGCTTTGTAGTTGGCTACTTAGACATTAGGTAGAGGTTATGCATAAATCATCGCTTTTCTGAAACTTACCTTTAATCCTTCATTATCGTATATGAAATGCCATGCAATCAAAGCTGAAAAATAATAAATAAAACGATATGAGAATGCTACACAGATGCACATTTACACTCCAAATATCTCAATTGTTACAGTAATGCTAATTTCTTCTGTTTAAAAGCGTAGGGAATGCCCAGGCAATTTCATAGCATGACAATCCCGTAAAACCCACGGCGCTATTTCACTTCCTGTTTAGATGAGTGCAATCGAAAGTAACTACACGTACTGGCTCCCAATTACACGAAAAGTCGGATATTAATTCAAAAATTTCAAAATTCTCTGAAATATAGAGTAGGCATGGGGCAAATGGTGGAATGAGAACTTGTAGGAGAAACTGGAGCACACAGAGAAACCCCTGCCCAGTGCCACTTTGTCCGTCACAAACATTAAGAGGCATTTTCTGGGATGGAACCCGGTGAAAGAACATGGGTGAGATACTAACCACCTGTGTTATGACACAGTCTACTCTAACCCATATTTAATATCAAATTATGTATGCTAGCAACTGTGGATCCATTGTTTTTTGCTTAGAATTACAGTATAAACAGTGTGCATTCATCTATTGATAGTGTCATTGGTGAAAGGGGATATCGTATCTGTGGGTTATGAATCACACAACAGTACGCGCAACATGTTACACATTAAATGTAACTCGACTATCAGGACAGGATATTCGCCAGTTCAATGGAAAGTCACGCAGATCACGTGGTTCCGGAATCTGGTAGACCGCGGCGGAAGCCAGCTCATATAGACCTACGAGCCTACTCCCAGTAAAGTACAAAATCTCGAAAGAGCAGTACTCAAGAGATTACGCCAGGTTGTAGAAGAAACCCGACTCCTCCCGGACAGAGACACTCTACCATAGAACAAGTATACTCGGAATTGCACAAATAAAAAGAGGAACTGTACTGCTATGCGGCGATCCCAGACATCACACAAGCGTATGATAAAGTATGGCACGCAGGCCTCTTGTTCAGAATCAGAGAAACCTTCCCTATGCAGACTACTGAATATTGGAATCACATCCAAATGGGCCCATACACGTATGAGTCTGGTTCACGAGTCTGACTCGGCTCAAGTTCCAATGAGCCAGACTCGTCCGTGTGTCTGTCGCAAAGTTGGGAGTCAGTTCATGCACTAATGAGATGGACCCTCTCAAGAAAAATTCAAAGACGAAACCAAAAACTTAAGAAAAACAAAAGCAGATGTACCACAAGGAAGTGTCTCAGGACCTGTCATATTTCTTATCTATGAAAGCGTCCTCCTGACGTCAGACAACACATCAACTGCCACCTTCGCGGATGTTACAGCAATCTTAGCCACACATGAAGGTCCAGCTATAGCCTCAGTGAAACTCCAAGCCACCGTGAATAAGATTAGGGGAAGAAATGTAGAATTAAAATAAATCGAAGCAAATATACGAAAATTACATTAATCCTACACAACCAAACCTGCCCGATCGTGCAAATGCACCATTTTGAACCACCCCACAGAGAAGTGAAATATCTGGGCATGCATCTCGATAGAAGCATGAGATGAGAAAAGCACATCATCACCAAAAGGAAAGAGTTCAACCATCGAAATCCTCCAGTGCTTTCAATGGAAGACCCTCCGACACATTGGAACGCACCTTTGTACGTAAACAACCACAGGATCCATGAAGATCTGCAAATGAAAACAGTGCTCAGTGAAGTAAAGAAAGTGGAATACCAAATTCTTAAGAAAATTAGAAAAGCACACAAATGCACTAGCAGTGAACATGTTAGACAATAGCGAAACTACACATAGACTGAAAAGATACACCGTCCTAACTCTACAAGAGAGACCCGAGTATAACCCCAATACAAGAATTCAAATGATATCTAATTGAAAACAAAAGCGAGTATGAGTTACGCCACTGGGCATAATTCACTCGCGAGCCAGTACATACTGAATATATATATTGATAGGACTCTGCAGATTATGTATAATGAATGGGTGAAAAGGATGGGATCTTGGATTGGGAATTAAGGACTTCACAGCTGCTATATATGTTATTACATTATGTACTATACATGTAAACCTGCAAACAATCAGAATATACTGACAATAGACGGACAATGACTTCGACAAATGTGAGATCTGTCCTCTCATTAGAGAGGCCGACCCATATCAAAAAAACCGTAACTGTCTGTAAGTAACTAAGACTTGGTCATGAACCCCAGAGGGGTTCAGAAATCAAAACAGACGGACTGACCGATCGTCGGTCGCGATGTGACTTGACTTTGATGTTACCTAGCAACTACCAGTGAAGACTATAACAAACTGCGAAGTTTTTGTGTGTGCCCTATTTATTTGGAGTGTGTGTAAATTAATGAGATTATTATAATCATTTGTAGTTACGAGTCATAACTGTTCAGTAAATCAAGTAATAAATCCAAACCCAGTGTCTAATCACTAACACGTGACAATATGTTACTTACCAGTCACATGCAGGACAGCTGACACAGCTAAAATCAGAATCATCAGCAGGATGCCGAGAAGAGTCAAATTTGCCTGAAACAATGTATGGAAAAATTGATTTATCTTTTATTACACTATCAACAAAGAAATCTACAAACTAGCAAGACTACAAAACAAAACAATTGTAGTAGAACCTCCAGGAAAGGCCAAAGCGATCCCACAGTGCATGCGATGCCAACAATATGGCCATACAAGATCATATTGTAACAAACCGTATGTATGTGTAAAATGCGGTCAGTCCCACAGCACACAGAGCTGACAAAATTCTAGAAACACGCCTGCAAAATGTGTAGTCTTTGGAGGTGCACATCCGTCTAATTACAGAGGATGTGAATATTATCACAGTTTATTGAAGCAACCAAATAATACTAACAATAGACTAAACATCCAACACCACGCACTAACTCAAAGTCAACCAGCTCAGTTACAACCAGGAATCACTTATTCAGGAGCCCTTAGAGGGAAGAGAAACCAAGAACAAAACATCACATACTTGGGTGAAGCAAGGGAAAATACTGGCACGTGTTTCATTACTGAAAACGCTGTTCGCATTGTTAATTGGTTTATTTAAGAACCTTCAAGTATCGGCTACAATTAATTATAATAATGTTGCTGGGGTTCACAATTTATAACCCTATTCGCAATAATCTGTTTACACTTTTGTGGGGTTTCACACTTTATAAACCTAGTCGCGATAATCTCTTCACTCTGCCTTCAGTCGTCTACATTATTCACAATACGGGAGCTACGTAAGTGTCCCTGTATCACACACTCCAAATTACGGAATTACACACACGTCCGGTTCTTCTTTCCGCGAACGCTGCTATACTCCAACTGTGGGCTGCTGCCTTGAGAACTGGTTCACTGCTGACTTGAGAACTAACTTCAGCGGCTGGTGCACTTTAATGAACTGCGGCGGCTCTGTAGTTCCTTTATACAGCCGCAGTGCTTGCCTGTTACATAATGAGTTGCGCTGTTGTCTGACGCTGTGTCGTCACCGCGGGGTGAGGGTGGTGATGCCCTCCATTGCGCAACATATCACAATATTAACAACCCGAATACAACTAATTTGTTAACCAAATTTCTTGAAGAATTTTAGCAATGTTGCAACAACTCACCCAACAAAAGAGCATTGTATCAACGTTAATATCTAAAATCAATTAAATTCCTCAGAATTGCACTATGGATCGCCGACGGCCTTCTGCAGCAAAAATATGAACTAGAGATATTCCTTCAACACAACTTCATAGACATTATGCTGATAAGTGAAACTCATTTCACTGATAGATCTTACTTCAATATACCAAAGTATTTAACCTACTCCACTAATCATCCCGACACTACAGCACATGGAGGAACTGCTATATTAATAAAAAGATCCATTAAGCATAATGAGCTCCCCAAGTACAAATTAAATCACCTACAGGCCCCAGTGATAAAAGTAAAGATGACCCTATACGAGTTAACTGTTGCTGCAGTTTACTGTCTACCAAAACATATCACCAAAAAAGAGAACTTTAATGATTTCTGGGACGCATATTTGTAGCAGGCGGAGATTATAATGGCAAGAACACATTGTGGGGATCTCGTCAAAAAAGACCAGAAGCAGAGAATTATGGAAAACACTACAAGAGCAAAAATATTTGCACTTGTCATCAAGCACGTCGACATATTGACCAACAAATCCCAACAAAATCCCTGACCTCTTGGCCTTCTTCGTTACTAATGGAATTTCTTCAGAGTACATGTATGTGGTACGCAGTCTCGATCTCTCTTCAGATCACACACCAATTATAGCCACTGTCATTAGTCATGCTANCGCTTTTCACAAAACACCAAGAAGTAAACTGCACAACAACAACAACAACAACAACAACAACAACAAACAAATTGGGAAAAATACAGGATGAAACTACAAGAAGATATAAATCTAAATGTGAGACTCAAGAGCCCAATAGAAATCGACAGCGCACTAACCTCTCTATTCAACACTATAAAACAGGCAACCCAAGATGCTACACCTAAGATCACCTTCGAAAATAACACAAGGAATGTTCCAATTGAAATTAAAAACTCATAGCTGAGAAGAACAAGAACAAGAGGAAGGCGGAGAAGTCAAGTACCAATAGATAAAACAACATATAACCATATAAGTAACAGGCTGAAGTGTAAAATTAAAGAGGCAAGAGAAAGATCCATCTCTAACCATACAACCAGCCTCAACAGATATGACAATACCATCTGGAAACTCAAAGACATCCTATAAGAAATGAAATTGCGCCGCAAACATTGTGGGCAAGAAGTGATGAAGTAGAAGCTGCTATGTTTGCTGAATATCTTGCTACAGTTTTTACACCATATGATGACCAGACTGATAAAGAAATAGAAAGGCAAATATCTGAAAATATCAGCGTTATGGTACCAGAAATAAAATTTGTTACAGTTAAAGAAGTGCAAAACGTAATAGCATTCCTAAATTCAGGAAAAGCACCTGGCAATGACGAAGTGACTCCAATAATGTTAAAAGAAATGTCAAGAAAAGTGTTCGTACTTCTCACATACATATTTAATGCTATTCTCAAACATAAATACTGGCCAAACCAGCTAAAAACAGCAGAAATAATCCCGATCCCCAAACCAGGCAAAAATATTAATAGTGTGTCATCCTATCGTCCTATAAGTTTATTACCCATCATATCTAAACTCCTCGAAAGATTTCTCTTAAAAAGAATAAGGTCTGACCCAAATACAGAAGAATGGATACCATCACATCAATTTGGTTTTAGAGAAAACCACTCCACTGTACAGCAGATACACAGAATAACACACAAAATACACCAAGCATTAGAAAATAGAGAATACTGCACATCAGTCTTCCTCGATGCATGTTCAAGCCTTTGATAAAGTATGGTATCCACGACTACTGTACAAAATAAAAAATATCTCCCCATCACTTATTTCCACTTACTATAATCCTATATAAAAGGCAGAGAGTTCAGAACGAGAATCAATGATAGCATATCTAACAATTATGCAATAAAATCAGGTGTACCACAAGGCAGTGTCTTAGGCCCACCACTTTATTTACCGTATATAGCAGACCTACCAGTCAATGCCAACACAAAAATGGGCACATTTTCGGATGATACCGTGATCCTCTCGGCCAACACAGATCCAGCAATAGCTACCTTCTCTTTGCAAAATCATCTAACTCAAATACAAGAGTGGACAAATACATGGAAAATAAAAATCAACGAAACCAAGTCACTGCAAGTAAACTTCAGTCTAAGAAGAGAACAATGTCCTGCAGTTTTTTAATAACATAGAAATATCTGAATCAGCCAGCACAAAATACTTAGGTATTCATCGAGACAACCATCTAACCTGGAAGGAACACATTAATAAAAAACGCAAACAGATTGATTTAAAAATCAGAGAGATGCATTGGTTAATTGGAAGAAATTCCAGGCTCTCATTAGAGAACAAAATCTTACTTTACAAAACAACAATAAAACCAATTTGGGTATATGGAGTGGAAATATGGGGATGTGCTAGCAAAACCAATATTTCCATAATCCAAAGATGTCAGTCAAAGATACTACGTATGATTACTAACGCCCCACGGTATGTTTCCAATATAACACTCCATGAAGACCCGAAAGTGCCGCTAGTAAAGGAAGTCATAATAGGGAAAAGCACAAGATACCTCAACAAAACAGAAGGACATGAGAACGTACTAATTCAACCGTTACTGGAACCACACAATGGACCAAGACTAAAAAGGAATTGGCCAGACGACCTGAGAGAGGGTTAACGAGGACTTATCTCTGGATAAGCCCTCTCCACGTCACGGGGAATGCTACAGCTAATTAGCTTATAGAATCAAATGTAATTCTGATTGCTAATATTATCTAAATAAAAAAAGTCTTTTATTACCAGGCAACAAATCGAGATTCTTCCGTCATTTCGCCTGTAAGTATGTTTAATCGTGAGAAATTATTTTCCATTTTCATCTCACTTGCGAGGCCTTTGCAGAAATGGCCTTGAATGACTCCATAAATGATTATCCGAGAACCGTATAAGGATTTCAGTTTATCTGTCATTTTCTCGGAAAGGCATGGTCAACACCGGATGAATAAGTAGGTTTATTCGGAGGCGTCGCCAAGAAATACAAATTACATTGACAAAGAATTTCAGAGCAGATTAAATTCGGAGAATATTTCTAGTATGTCGGCACTAATCTGTTTGGTCATGGCGGCAGCACAACTGGAAGCAGGGGACGGCTGTTTGTGTTTTGGAACTTGTATCGAGCACCAATTCTTGTTGTTGGGGGCGGGGGAGGTTACTGCCATCATGGATAAGGTCGCTGACGATGTTGCAGTGGGTCGGGTTGTAGCCGTTCTCAAGGGTATATTCAACAAAGCAGCCGTGCCGCATCTTTAAGAGACTAGTGATTCTCCGGAGAACCAATTCATGAGCCTGTTTCCCCTCCCCTTTGTGGTCATGAGATCCGCAGAGAGTGACGATACGTTTTCTTGTTGCTCTATCCATCACATGTGGACAAGGTGTGAAGTGTAGACATTGCTTTGCAGGTGAACGTACCATCAGCACTTATCCTACCCCAGCCCCATGGTCCACTGGTGATTTCGTGGTAAGTTCGCAAGGATCACCAGAGGTACCAATTTTAGCAAGGAAAAAGTGTCTTCTGTTCGAGCCTTGCAAAGTGGTTCAGTTCAGATTTCAGTGTGGAGCGTTAGCCAGAAGGCAACAACATGACCACGGAAGTTGAAGAATCTCCATTGTTAAGATTCGTTACAGGAAACGTCTAGTGAAAACACTATAGAGGAATGGCCATTGTTGGGAACTGTTAAGAGACACTTTGATACGAGTGGGAAGTCTGCGAGTTTGATTTCCGATTAGGTTATTGGATTTAAAAATTGACATAATAATTTCGGATGCACTATGGCAGTGCGGTTCGCCTCAGCTCTTAACAGAAATTAATACCAGGAATCTACTTGGGAGGTAAAGGAGGCCGGTTCGTAAGGCTGACGACCTCACCGCCATCAGTGAGCCGATTGTCTAAAAATATGTGAGCCTCGACGTCTCACAAACCTATGGGCCTCCACGACCTGTTACAGAGATAGCTTTACCTTTTCTTTCACCTTACTAAGTGACGACTTTTGAAAGCAGACTAAGAAGACTTGGTGTGGAGATATTTGTTGTGCAGAAATCAGTAAGAGTGTTAGTTATTTTTAGTTACAACCCCTAAGTGGTCAATACATCTATTCAACAAAACCAACCCCTTTCTATAGTCACTAATAAATGTGACAATCTAATTTTTATAATATGTGAATCGTAATTTTTATATATTTCTTCTGATGGAGAAATGTAACCGATCGTAACACATTTGTATACTAATTCCCACCACTAAATATCAGTGCAAATATCTATCAGAAGTTGCTTGCAGTATGAGAGGTAAGTTACATACCCTGCATTCGTTTGTGAGTTTGGGAAATGGACTGATAAAGATCGTATCACATGCTCTTGCAAATTTCTAACTGTAATATACTGGGTGTTTCAAAAAGAGCTTTATAAATTTGAAATCTTATATAAAGTTATACAGAGGGCATACACAACATTTTTAACTGTCATAATGTAGCAAAAACGCCGAGTTTACCTCGAATAGTTATGGTTCAATGTGACTTCCATTGGTAATGCGGCAGACGTCCCACCTGTAGTCAGTCTCTTGCCACACGCTACGTAGCATCTCTGGCGTCACTTCTGCAACTGAGGCAGTAATTCGAGTTCGGAGTTCAACGACATCTGCAGGCAAAGATGGTATGAACACTCGATCTTTAACGAACCCCATAAGAAAAGATCCAGGGGAGTGAGATCCGGGGAACTAGGTGGCCATGCTATCGGAGCCGCACTACCAATCCACCGACCTGGGAAACTGGCGTTGAGGTACTCGCGCACTTCTCCAAGGTAATGAGGGGGCGCGCCGTCTTGCTGGAAGTGAATGCGCCCTTCTTGGTCATCTTCGTCTAACTGTAGAATGAGGAACTCTTGGAGCATGTTCAGATATACGATACCGGCATTGGGCATCTCCATGAAGAAGAAGGGGCCGTACACTCTTTCTTTACTGAGGGCGCAAAACACGTTCACCTTGCGCTATCACGAACATGTTCCAGGGAGACACGTGGATTTTGGCTGCCCCAGATCCTGCAGTGACATGACAGTGACATCCGCTGACATGAAACGTGCTCTCATCGCTGGAAATTATGGAGTCCAGAAACTTCTCATCGTCTTGTATCCGATGAAACATCTGCATACAGAATTCCTTACGAACATCTGCATCCCGTAAGGTGTTGAACGATGGATAATGCGTACGCTTTTAAGTGTAAACGTTTTGGTAACACTCGCCACACAGTAACATTTGGAATACCAGTTTCCCGAGACGCACATCGCGTTGACTTTCGTGGACTTCGAACGAAGTTCTCCCTAATCTGTTCCACTGTAGCGTCAGAAAACACGTGGCCGACCGGGTGGCTTGTCATGGCGCACAGAACATCCGGTCTGAACAAAATTCTTGTGCCAGGAGTAAATTGTAGGCCTACTGGGAGGTTCCTTGCGATGCTGAGTGCGAAATATCCTTTGAACTTGTGTATCAAGCTTCGTTTCTTCGAACCAAAAAACACAACGAGCACGCTCCGCATATGTGAAAGTAGCCATCTTGATTTCAACTGAGGGAGCGCTCGCGGTGGCGGTATTAGGTACTACAGTATCACGTGCGTGAAACTCTGTTTTTTGCTACATTATGACAGTTCAAAGCGTTGTTTATACCCTCTGTATAAATTTATATAAACTTTATAAAAATGTAAAGCTTTTTTTTAAACATTCTGTATATTCAAGCGCCGCTTAATTTTGCGAGACTTGAGCGTGTGCCATGCACCAGGGTCTACCCTACTTGTTTATTCTGTGTCCGCCTTTTCCAGTATTGAGGAGTCTACACTTCGTAATTCTTTGTGAATACAAAGTAATAGGTCGATATGCGGGGACCGGTTTTTATGGCCCACCCCTTACATGCTCCTTACGGCTGAAACTCATACTCTTCTTTATGGACGACGAATTAAGGGAAGTTTTGCGTAGGATGAGAAAATACGACTTAGAACTGCAACCTGATAAATGTGAAGTAGCATTTTTATAACATGTAATTAAGACGGTGTAAAACCTGATAAGAAATAGGTAGAAGCTGTCAGGAATTTCCCAGTTCCCACATCCACATGGACGCTAAAAAGCTTCTTATGTTTGGCAGGCTACTGCTCACGGTTTTTGTCCAATTTTAGCAAATAGCTGAACCCTTGACACAATTGTTGAAAAAGAACACGCCTTATGTGTGGGATGATAAAACGGACAAGGCTTTCAATACCTTAAAGGAATGCGTAATAACTGAACCGTTGCTTCAGTACTCTGATTTCACGCGACCTTTCTTGCTAACTACAGATGCGAATAATGAAGACACTGAACAGTGTTAAGTCTAGGATCCACAGATAGGCCGTTCCATAGCTTGTGCTAGTAGAACTTTAAATAGTAAAGGCCGTAAAGGCCGCGCTTTACTCCCCAGGAAAATTATTTAATTCCTGGTACTCATTTCTGTTAGAGGCTGTCAATCCCAAGGCCATAGTGCGGCTGAAAGTATTAGGTCAATTGAAAAAAATCCAGTGGCCTCATCGGACTTGAACCCGCAACATTTCCAGCTTGTAGCATAGCCCCTCAACCAACTATGCTAACGCAAGGGTGCAGAACGGAATTACCCAGAAGTAGAAAAGGAATTGTTAGCTATTGTTTGGGGAATCAAACACTTTCGACAAAATCTGTACGGTAGGAATTTTACCATAGTCACAGATCACCGTTCCGTGATATTAATATTCAGTTTGAAGGATTCGAGTTCGAGACACTAAAGATAGAGCTTAAAGCTCGAGGAACTCTATTACGAAGTGAATTACCGTATTTCCGCATGTATAGGCAGCACATTTTTTGCCAAAAATTCAAGAGGAAAACTGGGGTGCGGCTTATATTCGAAATATTCGAACTCACACTTCATTTAAAAAAATTATATTCATAATTAGTAATGCAGGGTGTAATACTCCTGAAATAATGTTCCAAGAAATTTTTTTTTCTATAATTTCTGTCTGAAAATTGTGTTGCGGCCTATACATGCGTAAGTACAGTATAAGAAAAGTTGAGAGAACAAAAATGCAGACTCACTCATCAGAATCCATGTTACTACACCAGTTTCGAAAACGAAGGTAACAAAGCAAGAGCCAGCCAGGAAGATAAGGCGAGTGTTCTCAGAGAAATGCATGAAATCCCGACAGACGGTCATTTAGGAATGAATAGGATATATGAAAGAATAAAGCTGTTTGTATCTTGGCCAGGTATGAAACGAGAAATCGAGGATTACGTAAAATGTTGTTAAATTTGTCAGAAAAAGCGATTGGGGAAACTTGGTTCCGTGGATTAACGTGGTTAAACAGATTTAAATTAGGATTTTTATTTGAATAAATGTTCTTTGTACATTAAGTTTGAAAATTTATTGAAACATTATACTGAAAAATAATTTATTGAAATTACCCAAAACATTCAGTTTGTAGTTACGTGGGCGAGTGGGTTGAGGAGCTTGCTGATTGATTTTGCTCAAGGTTGGTCCATGATAGCTAAAGTAGGAAACGTAGTTCATGCAGGATCAATTGTCCACATATCTTCCAGAGAAACCGAAATAGCGAAGTCGACGTAAACGTCCATTACCATTACGGCTGGGTAAATAATATTCCCACAATGAAGTCATCCATCGCTAAGTAACGGTTGGCTAAACGCTCCCAAACTCCAACGAATAGCCCCGAACACGCATTTCTGTGATAACAATTCACTAAGCTGATATGGTTAGCACGGTAATTACAATGATTCCCGGCGCGAGGCGATCTCGAAAGATCAGAATGGAATCATACGGAAAGGGGGGGGGGGTGGAGTGCCTAGTATCACGGTTGCCTAACAAATATATGTTTCCCACAGTGAAGTCACCCATCACACGACCCACCTTCAGAGGCATCAGGCCGCATGAGCTGATGTTCGGCAGGAAGCCGAATATACCTGGCGCATTATAGAAGGGAGCCCCAGACATGCCTTATACGTATGATAAGTACATAAGGGAACTGCAGTCTAGGCTCAGTCCAGTTACGAATTAGCTAAGAGCAAACTGATAGCTACGATGGAACGAACTAAGGAACAGCAAGACAAAACTGTAAACATTCCTTTGTTTTCAGTTTTGGACAAATAAAGTCTTACTTCAAGAGGAAAGGGTTAGGAGAGTTAAGTCACTGAAACTCTCACCCCCTTGGATAGGACCTTACGAAGTAGTAGACGTCTATGACGTAAATATTACATTAATATTTCCAAGGAACAAGAGCAATACTATCAAGGTAAATGGCAACAGACTAACACTGTTATTTGGCTGATTTCAGGGCCATGCCTGCCTGACTGTGGACCCTCTGCAGCACACTCTTGTTAAACAGACAGCTTCTGTCGACGTCACCATAGAAAAGTACACTGAATCCCTAGGCCTGTATTACGACGCAGGTTCCGCACAGCTGTAGAACACGGAATGGAAAAGTTCACGTATGTAAATCTGGAAGAGGGTAATAAAAATTTGGAAATGGTAAAGAAGTATGCTAGTTTATAGATACATTTTTGCAAGGACCACGACCACGTGTTCTGGATCAATTTCTCTGTATATGAAAAGCATGAGGTATTTGGATAGACAGGTTGAGGAAGTAGAAAGCTTGAAACTACTTGTAAAATAGTTAACCAGAATCGAGGAAGAAGCAATTCATTTGCGTTTTAACTCTATTGGTGGAATTAGCAAAATCTTGTTTCTTACTATGGACAGTGATAATGCATCATATTACAGAGACAAAATTTCGAACTTAGAGAGGGAACAGGCTATTTTTTTTAAACTTTCCGAAGAACAGATAGCAGTGGTAAAATCGACTTTAAGATCTATGAATACATTACGTGACGTATATGCGAACGAGAGGATACTAACAAACAGGATGGAGAACACGGCCTGACATGTTACTGAACACGATGGTGAGATAAAGGGAATGTTTACTTCTACTTCCATGCTGCTTGCGCTAAATGAGCATTCGGCACAAGTACACAGAGCTTTTGGGCGAATGTAGACGGGATTACGAAATTTTAATTGAAGCCATTATATAGTCTCAAAAGGGCACAACTTCAGCCACATGTCAATACACCAGCGCAGATCTTGAATCAGAAGACATAAATGAAGCTGACATTTCGAGGGACGTGACATTGCCAATTCAGTTGAGTGTAGCCTACCATAACTTAGTTTGAGAATTAGTGAATTTGCTGTATTTTTGAAGGACAATTAAGTATTTTGTTTATATGATTAGACTACCGCCAATTAATAATGTGAAATATAGTGTGAACCATATTTTGCCCCTACCAATTAAGATAAGGAATACTGAGTTTAAATTTACATTTACATGGCCAGAATGTGAGTATTTGTTAATGAATATAGCTAAGCAGTTTTGTGCTAGGTTAAGGTTAGACGAATTAAAGGAACGTAAACTGATAACAGCCACCGACTGTGCAAACAAAATTACCCTGTGCAAGTAAAGCATTTAGACGAAGAGCGTGAAGCCTAATTGCTTTATCCCATTAGAAGCGTACCTAGCAGTTGCTCTCAGAGAATGGTAGCACTAAACCAAACAATGTGCTGTGTTCAGGACAACAACCTACGGATGTTGAGATACAAGGCACAGGAAAGCTCAAGTTGCACAGCATGTGAAAGGGCTGAGGGACCAAGGTTCCCATTCAGGCCCAGGTAAACATTACCTCCAACAATACAGGCAAAGACATTATTTCGCCCTTATCCCTTTAATATAACTGTTGCTTGCCTCAAGGAAGACAATCGGCACACAGATTGCAGTGAGTTTGTCAGCCTTACTCGTCGGCCACCCTTTACCCACCAGGAAAATGCATGATACTCATTTCTGTTAAAGGCTGAGTCGAACCCAGGGCCATAATGCGGCTG
>NW_019723071.1:0-206 GCF_002891405.2 Cryptotermes secundus
AATTTAATTGAAAGATTTTCAAAAAATTGTCAAATGTTCCACTTTTTATTTATGGAGATCTATCCAATTGTTTGACAATATTTAAGGATAAAATAATTTTAATCAAATTATGAAGGATTTTATGATAATTTAAGGAATACTGTGATGGAGCAAAGGTTACATACATGTAGATGTAGTTTTTTTGGGGTGTAAATTTGGAATCACTA
>NW_019723072.1:0-1130 GCF_002891405.2 Cryptotermes secundus
GTGAAATATTTATAAATTGTTTGAAATTATTTATTTTAACTTGAAGAAGTCAAAGCGTTTTAAGTTAAAATTATATACATTTCGTTGAATTCGTTCAAAATTCAATTAAAATTGATTAAATTACCTTCTAATCGTTAAAAATTTCTTTAAATTTCATTCAGTATTATGTAAATCATTAAAAAGTCTGCTAGAAGTCCGAAAATTAGTGTGAATTCTTTCACAAAAAATGATATTATATATATTAAGTAAAAATCGAGAAAGAATTTTTGTTTACAATTAAAGAATGTGTTGAAGGAGCTCAAAATTTGATTAGAATCCCTCAAATTATCATTAAATCCCTCAAAATTTGATTAAAATTTATTATTAATGAAATATCATCAAATATTTGAATAGAATTCCATAATTTAATTTGGAACCTTTCAAATTTCTTGAATTTCCTTATATTAACTTGAAATCAGGAATAATTGTAGGTCAAAATTTCATAAACTTCGTTGGAATCTTTCAAAACCTTGTTTATATTAGTTAAATCTAACTTAACATCGATCAAATTTGACTTAACCTTCCCTAAAATAATGTGGAAATCGTTAATAATTTGAAAGGAAAAACATTTATTAAGACGAAATCTCTCACATATTGTGTGTAATTACTCATATTAACGTGAAATCGTAAATTTTCGAAAAAGTTCATAAAATACATTGAGTTCGTTCATACTTTGTTTAAATTCTTTTAATTAACTTAGAATTACTGAACATTTCATTAAAATTAATTAAATTATGTAGTAATTAACAGCTTTTTGAAGTAACTCCTAAAATTAGAGTGAAATCTTTATAAATTGGTTGAAATTCTTTATTTAACTCGAAAAATTAAAAGAAGTTTAGAATAAAATTATATACATTTCGTTGCATTCGTTGAAATTTCTATTAATTTTCATTAAATTAACCTCGAATAAATCAAAATTTCTAAAAATATGATGAGATATTATGTAAATCTTCATAACGTCTGCAAGAATTTCCAAAATATTATGTGAAATCTTTCACAAAATAATTGATATTATTTATTTTATGTTGAATTAAAGAAATAATTCTTGTTTAAATTACATTAATTAGTTTGAAGACGGTCAAAATTAGTTT
>NW_019723073.1:0-362 GCF_002891405.2 Cryptotermes secundus
AATGACTCAGCAAGACTGTCCACTCTATCCGAATGAATCATCCTCTCTCGAATCGGAATCACTGACTTGAACTGAATAACTCTGCTCTTTTATACACTGGTCGGTGGGGCGGAGCCAAACTCGAAAGTGAGGAGGAAGAATTGATTGGCTAGCGCGCGTAATGGTGTAGACGCGGGCTAGCGCCGAGCGTAGTATAAATGCGATCGTTTGAAGCAATCTGATTGGTTAGCGCGCCTGATGGTGAAAAGTGATGTGAAGAGCGAGCGTTGCAGAAATGCGTGATTTCGCAACATCGGACAAGGCGAAGCCAGACACAAAAAGTACAAGAGGCTTAAACTTGGCGGCGGTCAGGCGTACGACCG
>NW_019723074.1:0-732 GCF_002891405.2 Cryptotermes secundus
AATGGGCCACGATCAATGGGACACCCTCAAAGATTATTGGTCAAGTGATGAGCAATCCTACACTCCATTCTACCGTAACACCATGGTACGAGACTGTTTCTTCCATATTTTTAGGTTCCTACATTTTGAAAATAATGAAGCTCCTCCAAATCGAGATTACCCAGAGTATGATAGGCTCTGGAAAATTAGAAAAATTTTTGACAATCTCAACAACAAATTTTGTGAACTTTACAATCCAGCAGAACGTCTTGCTGTTGATGAAGTCATAGTGTTGTTCAAAGGAAGAGTGATTTTTCCGTCAGTATATTCCAAAGAAATGCAAAAGATTTGGTATAAAAATTTACAAGCTTTGTGACTTTTTTGGGTATACTTATGACATGACAGTTTGTTTGGGCAAACAAAGGCAACTTGCGACAGAAGAAATTACATTGACACATGGCATTGTTCTCCAGCTAATTTGAAGAGTAGAAGGCTTGGGACACAAAATTTACATGGACAATTATTTCAGTTCTCCTGCATTATTTGACGATCTTTTAGACAGGAAAATAAATTCATGTGGCACCGTTCGCAACGATAGGCGTGGAATGCCACAAGAAATTCGGCCCAAGTCAATGAAATTGAAAAAAGGGGATATTGTTACAAGAGTCAAGGGGCATCTAAGTGTTGTTTGTTGGAAAGACAAGTATAATGTGTATGTTCTGATGAATTTGCACCCTCCTCCATTGGAAGGCA
>NW_019723075.1:0-281 GCF_002891405.2 Cryptotermes secundus
TTTGCGTTGCTAGCTTGCCTCGCTTGCCTGGTTTGCTTTGCTAACATTCCAGCATTGCGTAGCTAGCATGCTGCTTTGCGTTCCTCTCTTGTTAGCTCTGCGTTGCATGCTGGATTGCATGCTTTGCGTTTCTTGCTTGCTAGCTTTCGTTGATAGCTTGCTAGATTTGCTTTGCTAGCTAGCTAGCATTGCGTTGCTAGCTTGCTAAATTTGCGTTGCTACCATGCTAACTTTGCGTTGCTAGCTTGATACTTTTGCTTGTTAGCTTGAAAGGTTTTCTT
>NW_019723075.1:484-570 GCF_002891405.2 Cryptotermes secundus
CTAGCTATCCGTTGTTAGCTTGCTAGCTTTCCGTTGCTATTTTGGTAGATTTGCGTTGCTAGCTTGTTTGTTTTGCGTTGTTATCT
>NW_019723076.1:0-1081 GCF_002891405.2 Cryptotermes secundus
CACAAAGCTAGCAAGCTACCAAACAAAGCGAGAAAGATAGCAACGCAAAGATAGCAATCTAGCAACGGAAAGCTAGCAAGGTAGCATCGCAAAGCTCGCAAGCTAACCACTCAAATCTAACAAGATAGCAACGAAAATCTGGCAAGCTAGCTACGCAAATTCTCAAGCTAGAGACGCAAAACTGGCAAGCTAGCAACCCAAAGATGGCACGCTAGCAACGCATATCTAGCAAGATAGCAACGCAAAATTGGCAGGGTATCATCGCAAAAATAGCAAGCTAGCAACGCATATCTAACAAGCTAGCAAGGTAGCAACGGAAAACAAGCAAGATAGCAACGAAAAGCTAGTAAGAAAACAACGCAAACTAGCAAATTAGCAACGCAAATAAACAAGCTAGCAAGCTAGCAACGCAAAACTAGCAAGCTAGCAACGGAAAGATAGCAAGCTAGCAACGCAAAGCTACCAAGATAGCAACGCAAAGCTAGCAAACTAGCAACGCAATTCTAGCAAGCTAGCAATGTAGAAAAGCATAGCTAGTAAGCTAGAAACGCTAAGCTACTAAGTTTAGCAACGCAAAGCTACCAAGCTAGCAACGCAAAGCTAGCAAGCTAGAAAAGAAAATCTAGCAAGCTACCAACGCAAAGCTAGCAAGCTAGCAAAGCAAAACTAGCAAGGTAACAATGCAAAACTAGCAAGCTATCTACGCAAATTTAGCAAGCTAGCAATCTAGCAACGCAAAGCTAGCAAGCTAGCAAGCAAGCATTGCAAAGCTTGAAAATCAGCAACACAAAGCTAGCAAGCTAGCCACGGAAATCTAGCAAGATAGCAACGCAATGCTGGCAAGCTAGCAACGCAAACTTCCAAGCAAACAAAGCAAAGCTAGGAAGCTAGCAATGCAAACTGCCAAGCTAGGAACGCAATACTGGCAAATTAGCAACGCAAAGTTGCATGCTAGCAAAGCAAAACTGGCAATCTAGCAACTCAAAAATAGCAAGGTAGCAACGCAAAGCAAGTAAGCTAGAAAGAAATGCTAACAAGCTAGCAACGCAAAGCTCCCAAGCAAGCAACCCAACGCTACCAA
>NW_019723077.1:0-1290 GCF_002891405.2 Cryptotermes secundus
ATCTAGCAAGCTAACTTCGTAAAGCTAGCAAGCTAGAAACGCAAAGCTAGCGAGCTAGCATCGTAAAGCTATCATGCAAAAAAGCAAAGCAAGCAAGCAAAGCAAAGCAACCAAGCAAAGAAATATTAGCTAGCAAGTTAGCAAAGAAAAACTAGCAAGGTAGCAACGCAAATCTAACAAGATAGCAACGCAAACCCATCAAAGCAAAGCTAGCAACGCGTATCTAGGAAGCTAGCAACGGAAAGCTAGAAAGTTAGAAACGCAAAGCTAGCAAGCTACCAACGCAAAGCTAGCAAGCGAGCAACGGAATGCTAGCAAACTAGCAACGCAAAGCTAGCAAACTAGCTACGCAAATCTAGCAAGCTAACATTGTACAGGTAGCAAGCACCAACACAAATATAACAAGCTATCAACGCAAAGCTAATAAGCTACCAACGCAAAGCTAGCAAGAGAGCAACGCAAAGCTAGCAAGATAGCAAAGCAAAAATAGCAAGCTAACAAAGCAAAGCTAGCAAGCTAGCAACGCAAAGCTAGAAAGCTTGCAACGCACAACTAGCAAGCAGGAAACACAAAGATAGCAAGCTGGCAACGCAAAGCTAGCAAGCTAACAACGCAAATCTAGCAATCTAACAAGCTAGAAACGGAAAGCTAGCAAGCTAGCAACGCAAAAATAGCAAGTTAGCAACGCAAATCTAGCAAGCTACGAAGCTAGAAACGCAAAGCTAGCAGGCTGGCAACGCCAAGTTAGCAGGCTAGCAATGCAAAGCTAGAAAGATAGCAACGGAAAACTAGCAATCTAGCAACGCAAAAGTAGCAAGCTAGCAACGCAAAGCTAGCAAGCAAGACCCGCAAAGAAGGCAAGCAAGCAAGCAACGCAAAGCAAGCAAGCAACGGAAAAAGCAAACGAAGCAAAGCAAGCAAACAAATAAAGTATCGCAAAGCAAGCAAGCAAATAACTCAAAGCAAGCAAACAAAACAAACAACCAAGAAAGTAAGAAACACAAAGCAATCAAGGAACGCAAAGCAAGCAAGCAGGCAAGCAGGCAAGAAAGCAAAGCAATGCAGGCTAGCAACTCAAAGCAAGCTAGGAACGCAAAGTAAGCTAGCATAGCAAAACTAGGTAGCTAGCTAGGCAAAGCTAGCAAACTACCGACGCAAAATTAGCAAGCAAGCAACGCAAATCTAGCAATGTAGCAACGGAAAGCTAGCTAGCTAGCAACGCCAAACTAGCAAGCTAGCAACGCATATCAAGCAAGCTAGCAAGCTAGCAACGCAAAGCTGGCAAGCTAG
>NW_019723077.1:3286-14944 GCF_002891405.2 Cryptotermes secundus
TTTCCGTTGCGAGCTCTCCAGCTTAGCGTTGCTAGCTTGCTGCTTTTCTTTTCTAGATTGCCAGCTTTGCGTTGTTAGCTTTCCATCTATGCGTTGCTAGTTGCCAGCTTTGTGTTGCTAGATTGCTAGCTTTCCGTTGCTAGTTTGCTAGCTTGCTAGATATGCATTGTTAGCTAGCTTGCTTTGCATTGTGTGCTTGCTTTGCGTTGCTAGATTACTAGCTTTGCGTTGCTAGCTTGCTAGCTTAGCTTTGCTAGCTTCCCAGCTTTACGTTGCTAGCTTGCCAGGTTTGAGTTTCTATCTTGCCAGCTTTTCGCTACTATCTTGCTAGATTTGCGTGGCTAGCTTGATAGATATGCGTTGCTAGCTTGCTAGCTATGGGCTGCTTTCTTGCTTGCTTGCTTGGCCTTTCTTGCTTGATAGCTTTAGTTGCTAGCTTGCAAGCGTTGCGTTGCCAGCTTGCTAATTTTGCGTTTCCAGCTTGCTAGCTTTGCGTAGTTAGCTTGGTACCATTCCGTTGCTAGCTTGCTAGTTTGCGTTGCTATCTTGCTAGCTTGGCGTTGCTAAATGCTAGCTTTGAGATGCTAGCTTACTAGATTTATAGATTTTCGTTGCTAACTTGCTAGCTTTGCGTTTCTATCTTGCTAGCTTGGCGTTACTTGCTTGCAAGCTTTGAGATCCTAGCTTGCTAGATTGCTAGCTTTGCGTTGCTAGCTTGCTAGCTTTGCGTTGCTAGCTTGGTCGATTTGCGTTGCTGGCTTGTTAGCTTTGCTTTGCTAACTTGCTTGCTTTGCGTTGCTAGCTTCCTAGGTTTGCGTAGCTAGCTTCGTAGCTTTGCGTTGCTAGTTTCGTAGCTTTGCATTGCTAGCTTGCTAGAAATGCGTAGCCAGCTTGCTAGATTTGGGTTCCTACCTTCCTAGCTTGTCGTTGCTAGCTTGCTAGATTTGCGTTGATAGCTTTCTAGCTTTTCTTTGCGAACTTCCTAGCTTTCCGTTGTTAGTTTGCTAGATATGCGTTGCCATCTTGCCAGCTTTGTGTTGCTAGCTTCCCACCTATGCGTTGCTAGCTTGCCAGCTTCGCTTTGCTAGCTTGCCAGCTTTGCTTCGCTAACTTGCAGCTTTGCGTTGCTTACTTGCAAGTTTGCATTGCTAACTTGCCAGCTTTGCGTTGCTAGTTTGCTAGAATTGCGTGGCTAGCTTGCTAGCTTTGGGTTGCTGCCTTGCTAGCTTTCCGTTGCTAGCTTGCTAACTTTGCGTTGATAGCTAGCAAGATTTGCGTTGCTACCTTGCTAGTTTTGTGTTGCTTGCATGCTTGCTTTGCGTTTCTTGCTTGCTAGCATTGCGTTGCTAGTTTGCTAGCTTTGCTTTGCTAGCTTGTTTTAATTTGCGTTGCTAGCAAGATAGCCTTGCCTTGCTAGCTTGCTAGCATAGCGTTGCCAGCTTGAAAGGTTTGCGTTGCCAGCTTGCCAGCTTTGAGTTTCTAGCTTGCTAGCATTCTGTTCCTAGCTTGCTAGCTTCCTAGATATGCGTTGCTAGCTTGCTAGTTTTCGATGCGAGATTGTTAGCTTTGCGTTCCTAGCTTGCTAGCTATGCTTTGCTAGATTGCCAACTTTGCATTGCAAGCTTGCCATGTTTGGGTTTCTAGATGGCCAGTTTTGTGTTGCTAGCTCGTTAGATTTGCTTGGCTAGCTTGCTGGCTTTGCGTTGCTATCTAGGTAGCTTTCCGTTGCTAACTTGCTAGTCTTGCGTTGCTAGCTTGCTAGATTTGCCTTGCTAGATTGCTAGATTTGGGTTTCTTGCTTGCTTGCTTGTTTGCGTTTCTTGCTTGCTAATTTTAGATGCTAGCTTGCTGGTTTGCGTTGTTAGCTTGATAGCTCTGTGAAGCTAGCATGCTAGCATTGTGTTGCTAGGTTGCTATCTTTTTCGTTGCTACCTTGCTAGCTTGGCGTTGCTAGCTTGCTATAATTGCGTTGCTAGCTTGCTAGATTCCATTGCTATCTTCCTAGATATGCGTTGTGGGCTTGCAAGTTTTGAATGCTAGCTTGCCACTTTACGTTCCTAGCTTGCCAGCTTTGCGTTGCTAGCTCGCTAGCTTTGCGTTGCGAGCTTGGTAGCTTTGCGTTGCTAGCTCGCTAGCTTTGCGTTGCGAGCTTGGTAGCTTTGCGTTGCTAGCTCGCTAGCTTTGCGTTGCGAGCTTGGTAGCTTTGCGTTGCTAGCTCGCTAGCTTTGCGTTGCGAGCTTGGTAGCTTTGCGTTGCTAGCTCGCTAGCTTTGCGTTGCGAGCTTGGTAGCTTTGCGTTGCTAGCTCGCTAGCTTTGCGTTGCGAGCTTGGTAGCTTTGCGTTGCTAGCTCGCTAGCTTTGCGTTGCGAGCTTGGTAGCTTTGCGTTGCTAGCTCGCTAGCTTTGCGTTGCGAGCTTGGTAGCTTTGCGTTGCTAGCTCGCTAGCTTTGCGTTGCGAGCTTGGTAGCTTTGCGTTGCTAGCTCGCTAGCTTTGCGTTGCGAGCTTGGTAGCTTTGCGTTGCTAGCTCGCTAGCTTTGCGTTGCGAGCTTGGTAGCTTTGCGTTGCTAGCTCGCTAGCTTTGCGTTGCGAGCTTGGTAGCTTTGCGTTGCTAGCTCGCTAGCTTTGCGTTGCGAGCTTGGTAGCTTTGCGTTGCTAGCTCGCTAGCTTTGCGTTGCGAGCTTGGTAGCTTTGCGTTGCTAGCTCGCTAGCTTTGCGTTGCGAGCTTGGTAGCTTTGCGTTGCTAGCTCGCTAGCTTTGCGTTGCGAGCTTGGTAGCTTTGCGTTGCTAGCTCGCTAGCTTTGCGTTGCGAGCTTGGTAGCTTTGCGTTGCTAGCTCGCTAGCTTTGCGTTGCGAGCTTGGTAGCTTTGCGTTGCTAGCTCGCTAGCTTTGCGTTGCGAGCTTGGTAGCTTTGCGTTGCTAGCTCGCTAGCTTTGCGTTGCGAGCTTGGTAGCTTTGCGTTGCTAGCTCGCTAGCTTTGCGTTGCGAGCTTGGTAGCTTTGCGTTGCTAGCTCGCTAGCTTTGCGTTGCGAGCTTGGTAGCTTTGCGTTGCTAGCTCGCTAGCTTTGCGTTGCGAGCTTGGTAGCTTTGCGTTGCTAGCTCGCTAGCTTTGCGTTGCGAGCTTGGTAGCTTTGCGTTGCTAGCTCGCTAGCTTTGCGTTGCGAGCTTGGTAGCTTTGCGTTGCTAGCTCGCTAGCTTTGCGTTGCGAGCTTGGTAGCTTTGCGTTGCTAGCTCGCTAGCTTTGCGTTGCGAGCTTGGTAGCTTTGCGTTGCTAGCTCGCTAGCTTTGCGTTGCTACCTTGCTAGCTTGGCGTTGCTTGCTTGCTATCTTTGCGTTGGTAGCTTGCTAGCTTTGCTTTGCTAGCCTGCTAGTTTAGTTTTGCTAGCTTACTAGCTTTGCGTTGCTAGCTGGCTAGCTTTGCGTTGCTAGCTTGCTAGCTTTGCGTTGCGAGCTTGGTAGCTTTGCGTTGATAACTTGCAAGCTTCGCGTTGCTAGCTTGCTAGCTTTGAGTTGCTAGCTTGCTATATTGCTAGATTTGAGTTGATAACTTGCTAGCTTTTGCGTTTCTATCTTGCTAGCTATACGTTGCTAGCTTGCTAGCTTTGCGTTGCGAGCTTGGTAGCTTTACGCTGCTAAATCCCCTGCTTTGCTTTAATAGCTTTGAATTGTTTGCTTGCTATCTTGCTAGATTTGCTTAGCTATCTTGCTAGCTTTGCATTGCTACCTTGCTAGCTTTGCGTTGATAGCTTGCTATCTTTGCGTATTTCCTTTGCTAGATTTGAGTTGCTAGCTCGCTAGATTTTAGTTGCCAGCTTGCTAGCTTGTTAGATATGGGTTGCTATCTTGCTAGTATGCGTTGCTTGCTTGCCAGCTTTGCGTTGCTAGCTTGCCAGCTTTGCGTTGCTAGCTTGCATGCCTTGCGATTCTAGATTGGCACCTTTTTGATTTTATCTTTCCAGCTATGCGTTGTTAGCTTCCAAGCTTTGCGTTGCTAGCTTTCCAGCTATTCTTTGCTAACTTGCTAGGTTTGCTTTTCTAGCTTGGTAGATTTGCTTTGCTTGCTTGCTTGCTTTTCGTTAATTGCTTGCAAATTTTTGTTACTAGCTTGCTAGCTTTGCTTTGCTTGATGGTATCATTTCTTTGCTAGCTTGCTAACTTTGCGTTCTAGCTTGCTTGATTTGCGTAGCTAGCTTGTAGCTTTGCCTTTCTATCATGCTAGATCTAAGTCTCAAGCTTGCTAGCATTGCGTTGCTAGCTTGCTAGTTTTTCGATACTACCTTGCTAGCTTTGCTTTGCTTGATGGTATCATTTCTTTGCTAGCTTGCTAACTTTGCGTTCTAGCTTGCTTGATTTGCGTAGCTAGCTTGTAGCTTTGCCTTTCTATCATGCTAGATCTAAGTCTCAAGCTTGCTAGCATTGCGTTGCTAGCTTGCTATCTTTGTTTGCTATCTTGCTAGATTTGCTTTGCATGCTTGATAGCTTAGCGTTGCTAACTTGATAGTTTTGCGTTGCTAGCTTGTTAGCTATGCGTTGCTAGCTAGCTTGCTTTGCGTTGCATGCTTGCTAGCTTTCCGTTGCTTGCTTGCTTGATATGCGTTGCTATCTTGCAAGCTTTGGTTTGCTACCTTGACAGGTTTACTTTGCTAGCTTGCCAGTTTGCGTTGCTATCTTGCCAGGGTTGCGTTGCTACCTTGCTATCATTTCGTTGTTTGCTTGCTTGTTTTTGGTTGCTAGTTTGCTACCTTTGCGTTGCTAGCTTGCTAGATTTGCGTAGCTTACTTGCTTTGCGTTTCTTGCTTGCTAGCTTTGCGTTGCTAGCTTGCTAGCTATGCTTTGTTAGCTTGCTAGCTTTACGTTGCTACCTTGTTAGCCTTGCGTTGTTAACATGCTAGTTTGCGTTGCCAGGTTGATAGGATTGCGTTCCTAACTTGCTAGCTTGACGTTACTAGCTTGCTATCTTTGTGTTGCAAGATAGCTAGCTTTGCCTTGCTAGCTTGGTAGCCTTGCTTTTCTAACTTGCTTGTTTGCGTTGCCAGCTTGATAGGTTTGCGTTCCTACATTGCTAGCTTGGCGTTGCTAGCTTGCTAGCTTTGAGTTTCTAGACTGCTAACTTTGCGTTGCTAGTTTGCTCTCTTGCTAGTTATGCTTTGCTAGCTTACCAGCTTTGCGTTGCTAACTTGCCAAATCTGCGTTACTAGCTTGCTAGCTTTGCTTTGCTAGCTTGCTAGCTTTGCGTTGCTAGCTTGGTAGCTATGCGTTGCTTGCTTGTTAGCTATGCTTTGCTAGCTTGCTTGCTTAGCGTTGCTAGCTTGCTAGTTTTGCGTTTCAATCTTGTTAGTTTGCGTTGCTAGCTAGAGAGTTTTGCGTTCCTAACTTGTTAGATTTACGTTCTATCTTACTAGCTTTGCGTTGCTGGCTTGCTATCATTGCGTTGCTAGCTTAATAGCTTTTTTCTGCTAGCTTGCTAGTTATTTTTGCTATCGTGCCAGCTTTGGGTTGCTATCTTGCCAGGTTTTGGTTTCTAGCTTGCCAGGTTGTGTTGCTACCTTGCCATTTTTACGTTGCTACCTTGCTATCATTATGTTGCTTGCTTGCTTTTTGTTTCTAGTTTGCTAGCTTTGCGTTGCTTGCTTGCTTAGCTTTTCTTGCTTGCTAGTTTTGCGTTGCTAGCTTGCTAGTTTTGCTTTGCTATCTTGGTAGCCTTGCGTTGCTAACTTGCTAGTTTGCGTTGCCAAGTTGATAAATTTGCGTTCCTTCCTTGCTAGCTTTCCTATTTTATGTTGCTAGATAGTTAAATTTGCGTTGCTAGCTTGCTAGCTTGATAGATATGCGTTGCTAGCTTGATAGTTTTGCGTTGTTATCTTGCTAGCTTTGCGTTCCTAGCTTGTTAGCTTTGCGTTGCTAGCTTGCTAGCTTTGCGTTGCTTGCTTGGTTTCTTTGCGTTTCTTGCTTGCTATCTTTTCGTAGCTAGCTTGCTAGCTCTGCTTTTCTAGCTTGCTTGAATAGCGTTGCTAGCTTGCTAGATTTTCTTTGCTATCTTGGTACCTTTGCGTTGCTAGCTTGGTAGCTTTGCGTTGCTAACTTGCTAGCTCTGCGTTCTAACTTGCTTGCTTTGCGTTGCTAGCTTGCTAACTTTTCGTTGCGACCTTGCTATCTTTGCGTTTCTAGCTTGCTAACTGCCCGTTGATAGCTTGCTAGATATGCGTTGCTAATTTCCCAGCTTTCGGTTGCTAGCTTGCTAGGTTTGCGTTCCTTGTTTGCCAGTGTGCGTTGCTAGCTTGCCAGAATTGTGTTGCTACCTTGTGAACCGTGCAACGTTTCTTCTCCGTGAAGTTCCTTGGAGTCCCCCCCCCNAATGGTTGCCATGAGGCGTGCTTATACGTGTGTCTGTGCGCTGAGCCACAGAGTAATTCTGTATTAATTGTGAGTGTGTTTTGACCAGCCACTGCCCATCAGGCAGAGTCACATATATGCCTTGTTATCAATATACACATTTATTTATATGTTAGAAACGCCTGTAGTATTTGTGTATACTTGGGTTGCGTGTGATCCCTACTAAGTCAGACTGCAGATCCGCCCAGCTTGGCCCTTAGTGCCGACTGTGGTTTTCCTCTCCCGAGATCCCCTACTCGACCTTGAGGCGGCATAGTGCACCACGTACAAGCAAGTCGTCTTATGAGCCTCTCCCTTGCCCGCTTTGAAAAGGAGTCCATGTGTTTAAGTGGGTAGGAGAACTGGGTTCCCGACCCACATGGGGCAGGGACACGGCTCACTTGCTAGCTTGGCATTGATAGCTTGCTAACATTGAGTAGCTAGCTTACTAGATTTCTAGATTTGCGTTGCTAACTTGCTAGCCTACCAAGCTAAAAACGCAAAGTTAGCAATATAGCAACGCATTCTAGGAAGCTAGCAACGCAAATCTAACAAGCTAGCAAACGCATGGCCATCAAGAAAATAACGCAAAGAAAGCAAGCAAGCAACGCAAAGCTAGCAAGCTGGCGACGCAAGGCTAGCAAACTAGCAATTCAAAGCTAGCAAACTAGAAACGAAATCTAGCAAGATAGGAACGCAAAGCTGGAAGCTAGCAACGCAAATCTGGCAAGCTAGCAACAATAAGCCGGCAAGCTTGCAACGCAATCTAGCAAGCTAGCAACGCAAAGCTAGTGGGCAATTAAGGCTAAAGCAAGCAAGCAAGCAAGCAACGCATAGCTAGCAAGCTAGGATAGCAAAGCTAGCAAGCTAGGAACGCAAAGCTGGCAAGCTAGCAACGCAAAGCTGGCAAGATAGCAACGCAAATTTGGAAAGCCAGCAACGCTAAGCTGCAATATAGCAACGCATATCAAGCAAGCTAGCAAGCTAGAAACGTAAAGCTTGCAAGCTAGAAACGCAAACTCGAAAAGCTAGCAACGCAAAGCTAGCAAGCTACCAACGCAAAGCTAGCAAGCTAGAAACGCAAAGGTGGCAAGCTAGCAACGCAATGCTGGCTAGATAGCAAAGCATACATATCAAGCAAGCAACGCAAAGCTAGCAAGCTAGCAACGAAAAATAGCAAGCGAGCAACACAAAGCAAGCAAGCGAGAACGCAAAGCTATCAAGCTAGCAACGCAAAAATTCCAATAAAGCAACGCAAAGCTACGAAGCTAGCAACGCAAAACAAGCAAGCTAGCAAAGCAAAGCAGCCAAGCTAACTACACAAAGCTTCCAAGATAGCAACGCAAACTTGCAAGCTAGCAACGAAAAGCTAGCTAGATAGCAAGGCAAATCTAGAAAGTTAGCAACCCATATCTAGCAATGAAGCAAGCTAGCAATTCAAAGCTAGCAAGCTGTCAACGCCAAGCTAATAAGGTAGCAAAACAAAGCTAGCAAACTAGCAACGCAATGCTAGCAACCTAGAAAAGCCAAGCTAGAACGTTAGAAACATAAAGCTAGCAAGCTAGCCCCTCAAATCGAAGAAGGTAACAACGCAAAAGCAGCAAGCTAGCAATGCAAAGCTAGCAAGCTAGCATCGCAAATCTAGCAAGTTATCAAACTAGCAACTAAAATCTAGCGGGCAACAACAGAATAATAGCAAGCTAGCAACGAAAATCTACCTAGTTTGCAACACTAATCTAGCAAGCAAGGAACACAAATCAAGCAAGCAAAGAACCCAAAGCAAGAAAGCAAGCAAGGTACGCAACGTTAGCATGATAGCAAGCAAAACTTGCAAGTTATCAACGTAAAAAACAAGCTTGCAACGCAAAGCTAGCAAGCAAGAATCGCAAAGAAAAACAGGAGATGAAGCAACGCAAACCAAACAAGATAGGAACGCAAAGCTAGCAAGCTAACAACGCAAAGCTAACAAGCTTGCAACGTAGATTATAGTAAGCTAGCAACGCAAAGCTAGCAAGTTAGCAACGCTTATCTAGCAAGCTTGCAACGCAAAGATAGCAAGTTAGCAACGCAAATTAACAAGCTTGCAAGCTAGCAAAGCCAAGGTAACAAGCTAGCAACGCAAAGCTTGCAAGATAGCAACACAAAACTAGCACGATAGCAACGCAAATCTAGCAAGTTACAACGCAAGTCTATCAAGTTAGCCACCCAAAACTAGCAAGCTAGCAAGGCAAATCTAGCAACCTAGCAACGCTAAGCTTGCAACCCAACAACGGAAAGCTAGCAAGCTAGCAAAGCAAAGCTCGCAAGCTAGCAACGCAAAGCTAGCAAGCAAGAAAAGCAAAGAAAAAAGCAAGCAACGTAAATTAAGCTAGGAAGCAAGCAAGCAAGGCAAAGATATCAAGCTAGCAACGACAAGCAAGCAAGCAAACGAGCATCGTAAAGCAACCGACCAAGCAACGAAAAAACAAATTAGCAAGCAACGAATGCAAGCAAGTTACACAAAGCAAGCAAGCAAGGCAAAGATATCAAGCTAGCAACGACAAGCAAGCAAGCAACGAAAAACAAAGAAGAAAGCAAGCAAGCACCGCAGAGCAAGCTAGCAAGCAAAACAAAGCAAGCAGGCAAGCAAAGAAGAGCAAGCAAGAAAGCAAAGAAGCAAAGCAAGCAAACAAGAAGCAACGCAAAGCAACAAGCAAGCAACCCAATGCAAGCAAGGATCGCAAAGAAACCAAGCAAGCAACGAAAAGCTAGCAAGCTAGCCATTCAAAGCTAGCAAGATAGAAACGCAAAATCTAGCATGCTAGCAACGCAAATCTAGCAAAGTAGCAACGCAAATTTAGCAAGCTAACAAGATAGCAACGCAGAGTTTGCAAGTTAGCAACGCAAATTTAGCAAGCTGGCAACGCAATGCTAGCAAACTTGGAACGCAAAGCTAGAAAGCTGGCAACGCAAAGATAGTAAGATGGCAATGCAAAGCTAGCAAGCAAGCAACGCAAATCTAGCAATCTAGAAAGCTAGCAACAGAAAACTAGCAAGCTAGCAACGCATAGCTATCAATTTAGGAACGCAAAGCTAGCAAGCTAGCAAAGCAAAGCTAGCAAGCTAGCATCGCAAAGATAGGAAAATAGCAGCGCACAGCCATAAAGCTAGAGACACAGAGCCAGCTAGCTAGCAACACAAAGCCAACAAACTAGAATAGCAAAGCCAGCAAGCTAGCAACGAAAAGCTAGCAAGCTAGCAACGGAAAGCTAGCAACGCAAAGCTAGAAAGCTAGCAACGACTAGCTAGCAAGCTAGCAACGCATGATAGCAACCTAGCGACGCAAAGCTAGCAAACAAGTAACGCAAAGCTAGCAAGCTAGTAACGCAAAGCTAGCAAGCTAGCAACGCAAAGCTAGCAAGCTAGCAAAACAAATCTGAGAAGCAAGAAACGCAAAGCAAGAAAGCAAGGAAAAAAAGCAAACAAGCAAGCTAACAACGAGAAGATAGCAAGCTAGCAACGAAGAACCTAGCAAGCTAATAACGCAAACCTAGCAAGTTATCAACGGAAAGCTAGCAAGCTAGCAACGCAAAGCTAGCAAGATAGCAACGCATAGCTAGAAGAGCTAGCAACGCAAAGCTAGCAAGCTAGCAACGCAAACCAAGCAAGCTAGAAACGCACAGCTAGCAAGCTAGCAACGCCAAAGCTAGGAAGCTAGAAACGCAAATTTAGCAAGCTACAAAGCTATCAACGGAAAGCTAGAAAGCTAGCAAAGCAAAGATAGAAAGCTAGTAACTCAAAACTAGCAAGCTAGCAACGCAAAGCTAGCAAGCATGCAACGCAAAGCTAACAAGCTTGCAAACGCAAAGCTAGCAACGCAAATTTAGCAAGCTAGCAACGTAAAGCTAGCAAGCAAGAAACGCATAGCAAGCAAGCAATCAATGAAGCAAATCAAGCAAGACAGCAAGCAACGTCAAGCTTGCATGATAGCAACGAAATCAAGCAAGCAAGCAAGCAACGCAAAGCAATCAAGCAACCAAGAATCGCACAGCTAGCAAGCAACGAAAGCAAGCAAATTAGCAAGCAAAGAAACCAGAAAATTGCTCTATTCTAGAAATGAAGCAAGCAAGAAAGCAAGCAACGCAAACAAGCAAACAATCAAGCAACACAATGGAAGCAAGCAAGGAAAAACCGGAAAGCAAGCTAGCAAGCTAAGTAAAGCAAGGAAGCAAGCAACGCAATGCAAGCAAGAAAGCAAAGGAAGCAAAGCAAGCAAGCAATGCAAAGCAAGCAAACAAGCAACACAAAGCAAGCAAGGAACGCAAAGCAACGCAGCAGACAAGAAACAAAGCAACGAAAGCAAGCAAGGAAAACACAGCAAGCAAGCAGGCAAGTAGTCATACAGGCAACGCAAAAAAGGCTAACAACGCAAAGAAGCTAGCATCGCAAACCAAGCTAGCAACCAAAGATAACACGCTAGCAACACTAAGCTAGCAACGCAAAGCCAAGAATCTAGCAACGCAAATCTAGCAAGATAGCAACGCAAAGCTAGCAAGCTAGCAACGCAAATTTAGCAAGCTAGCACACTAGAAACACAAAGCTAGCAACCTAGCAACAAAAGCTAGCAAGCTAGCAACAAACGCTAGCAAGTTAGCAACAAAAGCTAGCAAGCTAACAACGCAAATCTAATAAGCTGGGAAAGCAAAGCTAGCAAGTTTGCAAAGCAAATTTAGCAAGCCGTCAAAACAAAGCTAACAAGCTGGCAACGGAACGTTAGCATTCTAGCAAGGCAAACCTTGCAAGGGAGCAACGCAAAGATAGCAAGCTAGCAACGCAAATCTAGCAAGCTACGAAGCTAGAAACGCAAAGCTAGCAAGCTAGCAATGCAAAGATATAAAGCTAGCGACGCAAAACTAGCAAGCTAGCAACGCAAAGTTTACAAGAAAGCAAGGCAAAGCTAGCAAACAAGAACCGCAAAGCAAGAAAGCAAGCAAAGCAAAGCAAGGAAGCTAGCAACGCATAGCTAGCAAGCTAGCAAAAAAATGTTCAAAGCTAGCAACGCAAAGCTAGCAAGCTAGCAACGCAAAGATAGCAAGCACGAAACGCAAAGCAAGCTAGAAACAAAGGAATACAAATGAAGCAAGCAAGCAAGCAACGCAAACTTACCAAGCTAGCAACGCAAATGTAGACAGCTACGAAACTAGCAAGGCAAAGGTAGCATGATAGCAAAGCAAAGCCAGCAAACTAGCCACGAAATGCTGGCAATATAGCAACGCAATGCTAGCAAGCAAAACCGCAAAGCAACCTAGCA
>NW_019723078.1:0-1288 GCF_002891405.2 Cryptotermes secundus
ACGAAGCACGAACGCCGGTATAGAGAACTGAGGTTGGAAAACAAAATCTGTGGGTGATCAGACATCTGAGACAATATCCGTTAACAGATTCTGATGAAACTTCGCACTGGGTGCTCTTATTGCACCGGACATATTAAACTACTTTGAGCAGTCTGGGCTAACATTTAAGAAATTCATTTCGTCGAGATATTTGTCTTGTCAGTTAATTAACAATATTATTATCTCATATGAAGCTTAGGTCTGTCCAATTAAAAAAATCATAAGTAACAAAAAGGTAAAAAAGAAAACAGAAAAATGGAAATTATTATTTTCCGAATTATCCGGGATGTAATTCTCTTACGAAGGAGAAGGCCGGTAAGTGTAGAGGCTGAACTGTATCTAAATCGTGACAAGCATCAAACAGAAGACATCAGCTGCACAAATGCATTTCATGACATGCAGACAGCAAGTTAAGGCATTTTCGGACGGAACGAACAACGATAGAACCACAGATCTTAGAATCGGGAATATTGCTATCTCTCTGACGTCACAGTACCATCCAAACATATTTATAAACATTTCTGCAATTCCCTCACAAAACTCACACTGCGACTCCATCACCAAGACCAGCCGGTTAATTCTCTTTGTCGTCAGAATCAGAAGAAGTATGCTGTCGGTAAAATGCACTGATTTTGGTGCTAACGAAGGTGGTACATATAATTACCACTGTACATTAAAAGGTATACAAGACGTGACTGAAGAAACTGTAAAGAACATGATGAAAGAAGCAGAAAAAACTTTTCGAACATAAAATTAAAGCAACATAATGCTTAAGCAGACTTGGGAATATGCTCTTCTTGGTTCTGACGCCGTGTATATAGGTAGACAGGTAGGGACGTTTCCTTCTATAGGATATACGAGACAACATACATATTTGATACAGTGTCCATGAACGCTTATAATATGCCAAATTCTGAGATGATTTTGATGATGATGATAATAATAGTAATAAGGAGAAAAGGAGTTATGTACGGTGATTTCAAGGCATGAGGGGAGGAGGCTGTCATGGCGGGTTCAAGCTACTATCCAGGAAAACTAAGAGAACACTACCAAAATTCTCTGCCAGAATTGCGTGAAAATATAAAACTCACTTAAAATAATGTTTATTCTAACTGACAAATGGAAAATGGCAGTAATACTGTAAATGAAATAATTGTTGGTAACCATGACACCTGCAGTTCTACAGCTCGAGGCGGGCACGTCCTGGCCTGTGCCCTTCGTCACACGCAGACACGAGAGAAAATGGGGT
>NW_019723079.1:0-638 GCF_002891405.2 Cryptotermes secundus
TGACCTGAGGACGGAAAAAGATCCAGTTTCCGAAACATCGCTTTCTCTAGTTTTTAGAATACAGGATGATGGACAAAGCTCAAAAACCCAGAAATACTAAGTGTTATACATCATCGTCAGAACTTTTAGAATCTAATTCTAACGATTGTTCCCGGAAAATGGTCTTGTAAAATTTCTTCAGAGATAAGACACAAAATAATAAGTAATTATAAGTAAAAAGAAGCAAAAAAAAGTAAAGCTATCCCTGTAACAGGCCGTGGAGGCCCATAGGGTTATGAGAAATTGAGGTTCCCATATTTTCTAGAAAATTGGCTCACAGATGGCGCCAAGGTTGTCAGTCTTACGAGCCGGCCGCCCTTTATCCCCAAGAATATTCTAAGAATACACCTGGTACTCATTTCTGGCAGAGGCTGAGTTGACCCCAGGGCCATAGTGTGGCTGGAAGGATTAGGTCAATTGAAAAAATCCAGTGACATCAGGACTTGAACCCGACACCTAACGGCTTGTAGCATAGTGCCTCAACCAACTACGCTACCGTGTACCCCAAGTAATTACAAGTAAACCACAATTAAATAAGTAGGAAGCGCGATCTGTGAGCGAAGGCAGGAAACTACGTTAGCAGAGGAGGTGACTCAACA
>NW_019723080.1:0-406 GCF_002891405.2 Cryptotermes secundus
TCCTTATTGTGCTCATTATGAATGTATGTATATATCATTATTTTAGGTTTATATTATATTGTATCTTGACAGGTTCTATATCCCATAGGTTGGTTTGACCTTGTATGGATTAACAGAATGCAAATAAATGAATGAATGAATGAATGAATCAAGGCCAGTGTCTAGTTTGGCTCTGGTGTATCTATATACACCATTTCATTATTTGGCAACCATTTATTACATCACACAATCACCATTCAGCCCCTTTTTAATAAATAATAGAACATTGAAGATCTTCATTGTAAATAAGCAGTTTCATAAAAACTGTCATGGAAAAAGGATGAATGGTTTTGCTGTTATTCATATATAAGAATGTCTCCAAACCTCTGTTTTCAGTCAGCAAATTTGGATTACTTACATTTGATTG
>NW_019723081.1:0-1435 GCF_002891405.2 Cryptotermes secundus
TTATAATGATCTTCATCATCATTGGCAAAACAGCCCTTTTCTTAGCCGTAGCCTACTTTAAGAAGATTCCGTCCTACTTGTACATTCTTGAGAATTAGAACGTCCGTTTTCACTTATTTGAATTTCGTCAGCGACAGGGTGGCCCTATTATACACGTACCTCCAGTTACAGGGTTACCTTTTCGAAGCTCTCTGCTGTCTACGGTGGAAGTACTCCAACCCACCTCCACATGGGTGATACAACTCGTAACTACAAGTAAGAATTATGATGTCACTGTTCTACACACTTCACTACAGGACACATTAGTCTTATCAGTCTGTTACAGACCTCACTAGCCGTTGCTTGGTAGCGGTTTCTAACGGTGGACGTTCCCGTTCATATGGGTTCCCTAAATGCTCCCGGTATCGGCTACAGCAACTCTCGCCTAACTAACTCTTAGGCTTGACCTGTATATAACATCTCAGCACGGGCCACACAGAAACGCCGTTCCTCTGTTTTTGTTCAGGGGACGTTGCCTAGTATCGTCCGTTTGGCGCCATAGCTCAAGCGGTTAGTCGCTGGCTTCCCATCGCGGCAGCCGGCTTCGATCCCGAGTCTAGTCAAGTGAGATTTGTGGTGGACAAAGTGGCGCTGGGGTAGATTTTCTCCGAGTACTTCGGTTTCCCATACCAATCTTCATTCCACGAATTGCTCCACAAACGTCCGTTTGTATTTTCTTTTGCGGCCATTACTTAGCAACGGGTCTACATGCCACATATAGTTTACTTTTTAAGAGGTCATTCATTTCTCTAGAATGAAACAGTGCAGATTGAATTCATTGATTTGTCTCTACTTCGCTCCCAGTTTGGACAGTAGGATTATGGCGGGTTCGATTCCCGCCCTTAAGTGTTTGTGTTGTTAAGGCGAAGATACTCCATTTAACTGGACTTGCAGCCTTAAGTATCGTTAGGAACACTTCTAAAGTTTGATTAAGACAAGACGAATCTGGTTGGCCGGTCACGGAAGCCAAGCGGTCTAAGACATGTACTGTCTTCGCTCACTCGCTCGGAAGCCGGGATCGTGGGTTCGAATCTCACACAAGGCATGGTTGTTTGGTATGTGTATGTGTTTATTCTGTGTTTGTGTTGTCCTGTGTCTAGGTAGAGGCCTTGCGACGAGCTGATCACTCGTCCAAGTAGCCCTGCCGTCTGTAAAATGATCATGAAACTGAAAATCAGAAGCCAGGGCCCAAGCGGGGCTGTAGAGCCAGTGAAGAGGACTCTGGTTGTGGCGTCAAGGAGACTTTAGCACAGAGGACCAAAATGTAAATAAAAATCCGCGTCTTGTGCGTGTAATTCTTAGTTCACGTGGGTATACACGTATTTCCACGTTGTTTTGGGAGTGGTCTGTCAAGCAAGTGTCACGTAACTTCGATCAAGGCCAAGAGTAACCTTGA
>NW_019723082.1:0-587 GCF_002891405.2 Cryptotermes secundus
ACACACAAACACTTGGCACCACTTAACTTTATTGATTTTTAATCTCAGCGCCACTGAGATACAACTCAGTGCGTTACTTCACTATGATCTCCCGTTGCTCGACACTAATTTCACTTAACTGACGATTGAGACAGACGCGTCCGGCCAGTTTAACTGTTCTTACGAGACTCCCCAAAAAGAACTCACTCTCTGTTTTTGAAGATTCAGAGGTCCTGCCAAAATTTGAGGAACGCCTCATTGTCATCTTCGAAATCTCCGGGTTGGCTGAATTTAGAAGGGGGAGGGGTTCGATAGATTTCTCATTCCTCCATCGGTCAGCTGTTTCGCGGCGAGAGTTGGGGTTCACCTGCTCTCACCGTCTTTCGGACCCGGGGTGGATTGAGAGGGTTCAATCTAACGGTCTCCTAAGGGTAGGTCCGTGACAAATCAGAGGTTGCAAATTGGCCCCTTTCCTCTACTAATGAAACAATCCGCCGCTCCTTTCTAAAAGCAGGTTTTAACATTTGGAGAGTTATGACCGATTAGAGGGCCATCTCTAAAGAACAAAAGTTCTTTTCAATGTCTTTTGGACATATTTCTCTTATTAG
>NW_019723083.1:0-467 GCF_002891405.2 Cryptotermes secundus
ACACCTCATGCCTCAGCTTAAACATTCTCTTTAATACCTTGCCCCCTGAAAGCCATTGAGCATCACTAAAAAACAACAGAGTAGTGTGTTCGGCACCCATTTCTTCACACAGCATTTTAAGAAGTCTAGACTTCAGAGGATTTCAGAGGATGCGGCTGCTGCCAAGCTACCAACGCTGTCTCTGGCATACGCATTTTATAATTGCCGGCAAAGAGAATAATTATTAGTTATTTTGAAATTCTTACAACTGATACAAAATAGATGCATGTTTCGAAGTTTTACTGTCCTTCACTGTAGTCGCCAGCATTATGTACAACCCATTGCCAGCGATGTGGAAGACGTAGGATACCTTTAGCAATGCCTATTTTTGAATGGAGCAGTCTGCTGCCTGAACAATCTCTGGAACAGTTCTGAAGCGAATCCCAAGAAGTGGTTCCTTCATCTTAGGAATCAAGTCAAAGTCACAA
>NW_019723084.1:0-230 GCF_002891405.2 Cryptotermes secundus
ACATACAGGCTTATAACCATAGTAACACATAACAGTATAAAGATATTGTTGTTACACACGTAACTGTAGTTACACTTAACAGTAAACATCACTTAGGTAACAAGACATAACCTAGTTCTTAAATTGTTTAGTACGATGTTGCCAACTCTAACATATTTCAGTATTTGAGAGTTGCCGACATAACGCCTAAGAGGTTACAGAAGCATAACAGTAAATAATGTTGTATGTGC
>NW_019723085.1:0-1875 GCF_002891405.2 Cryptotermes secundus
TGTCATAGGGACCAGGCACCAAGCCCTCCTGTTATTTTAAGCTGTAAAGACCCAGCGAACTTTTAGCATGCCACAGGATAACTTATTAGTATTGGGTATGGCTGCAGGGTAAAATGACGTACAGCCATTCAACAGTATAAACAAAGCTATAGTGAACAGTTCTCACTAACTGAGAGGGAGGAAGATGTTATTAGTTTTTATGCTTATGGCTGGGTCAAAGGAGTGGGAATACACAACACATTCCTTTGAGCCAATGCATATTTTAAACTTCTTCCTGAGGACAGTCGACAGTCAGCAGCCAGTGGTGTAAGTCGTCTGTTCGACTCACTTAATAAATCTATCCTATCTACCAGACTGGACTTTGAGTTTTTCTAACTTCGATTGGACTTCGCTCCACTCCACATCCTGTTCGTCACATGCAATTCCTGGCAATCCGGTAAAACACACAACTACCGGCGATCCACGTAATTTTCGGACATACTCGCAAGAGATCTAAATTTCTTTGTATGGAACGACAAGACTGCTCCGTCCACCTACCACTTTGTCTTGCACGTCCAATCATACAACATGGTGGCAGCGAATCGGGATCTTGCCAAGACAACTTGAAATTGACATTGTGAACGAACTCGTCAAGAAGACTGATCACCTTCGAGACCAGGAGGAGTGACTACAACAACTGAAGGGAAGACGCTTCTTCGAGGAGAATCTTCTTCTAATCCAGTCACTGAAAAACTGTGTGCTAGTAACGGGCTGGTGAGGATCGAACGTCATCCAACATGAACGGTGGGTCCTGACACCGACGACGCGAGATCGCAGCTATCTACACCAGCAGAACGTCCAACAAAGTCCTGTGTCCACTGGCTTCCATCAACGCAGTAGGGACGCCGAGGCACGAACAACTGGCAGTCTGGTCGCAGCTTCTGTCGCAAGACTCCGGCACCCTCTGGGGAGAGGACGGGGCACCGTCCTCCATCACTACTGGACGAACTACAGAGCTTTGGACACCCTTCCCTCTTGTAAGGTTAGTCAGGACCCTTTAATAGTTAACAATTGTGGAGGCTTAGTAATAAATTTTGGAGGAATTGTTAAAAAATGGCTGATGAACAAGTTAGGCAATTAATGAGAGATGCCACGGAGGCAGAGAGAATAGGAGAATACTGGACAGTAACTCATGCCGAGAAGTTACTGCAACTTTTGATGGGAACCTTAAGGAGGTTCACAATTTTATTTTAACTGTTGAATCAACATTGGAAATGTTACATGAAGTAAGAAAAGCGTCGTTTGTTAAATGTATTCTTGCACACATTGTGGGTGATGCAAAGTTTAAATTGAATAACAGAATTATTGATACGTGGGCAGATATTAAGAAAGCTTTGGAGGAGAATTACACTACAAAGCGTACATTAGATTATACAGCCGGAATCTTGTTCACAGCCAGACAATTTCAAAGTGAGTCAGTCACGGAATGGAGCAATAGATTACTCAATATTGCCAGAGAACTTAGTTTTGAGGTAAAAACTAAATTGATAAACTTAAGCCAAGATGATCGTACATTAGATCAATTAAGTTACCTGAGAGGAGGTAATGATGTTATTAATGAATTATTAAAAGGTACATTCGTGAATGGCTTAAAGGATGATAAAATTAAATATCTAGTAAAGAGTAGAAGGATCTATGATGCCACCCTACTCCACTTGATTGAAACTGCCTCGAAAGAGGAAAGTGAACTTAAATCGCAAAGATTTTGTTCTAATCAGAATTGGTTGACAGGTTCAACTCCTGGGCAATCAAGAGATCAATGGCAGGTTCCCCAACCAAAGATTAAGCAGGAAATTATGGCCGTGACTGACGGTAGAAAATGTTTTTTTTTTTTTG
>NW_019723085.1:1937-3475 GCF_002891405.2 Cryptotermes secundus
GTCATGAAACTCGCGATTGTAGAGCAAGGTTAGATGACAGAGTTCCATCGCAAGTACGCTATCCAAGAGATGGAAGCGGTGGCGGAGTTTTACCGCCGGGGGCTGGATCTAGGGGGAAAGCGAACAGTAATCCAAATGATGAAGGCACCCTGTTCCAGGGAAACTGTGTAGGACCATTTGAAGGACAGTCACAAGTGGATCCTGTTGTTAATGATGAGTTTTATGTGAATAATTTTGACTGTCTCAAAGAGGGTAGCCTGTTGAATTTAGAAAAGGTGCTAGCATCGACTACCCACTGGTACCATTCGAAGGTCAGTGAGGTAGGTGTGGGGTCCCTTGTGCTAGCCGAGGGTTCCTCGGAATCACCCACGAGGAGGATGGGTGAGGTTTCGAAAATTGAGAATCAAAAGGAAGGATGTCCCCTGGGTCCTTATGAGATTTTCGTAACCAGTTCGCATCTCCGAACAGGAATAGGGGTGGCATTGATTGATACAGGCGCGCAGGTATCACTCATTGCTAGGGCTGCGTTACATCCCAGATCCAAGCCGAGAAATAATGATTTGTTTAAAATAAGTGGGATTACTGGTAATGCAATGAATATCAGCGGGGAAGTTGATATTGATGTTGAGCCGAGGTCAAGTGGGCCGGAGCCGATGAATAAGTTTAATAAGTTTAAAGGTAATACAATGAATATCAGCGGAGAAGTTGATATTGATGTTGAGCCGAGGTCAAGTGGGCCGGAGCCGAGAGATAAGTTTGATAAGTTTAAAGGTAATAGAATGAATATCGACGGAGAAGTCGATATTGATGTTAATGATAATGGTCATCATTTATTTTATGTAGTCGACAAGCTGCCTAGACAGTTAGATTTTATTTTGGGACAAGATTGGTTGATGAAGAACCATTTTATTGTTAGAAGAGAAGTTATACCTGCTTTTTCAGAAAAGTTTGTTCAGCTTCCAACAAGAAAAAAAAAATGTTAGTTTTCTAGATAGTCAAGAAATACAAGCTGATGTTCTTGTAGCCAGATGTCTTACAGAATGTGTTAACGGACAGATGACGTGTCTTATAGCAAACACGACCCATACAGAGCAAATAAAGCGAGTTCCTATTTTGACTAAACCTCCGAGAATAGAGACGGAGCAAGTAAAGAATGTAAAAGATAGGGCAAAATTACTAGATGAAAATCTAAGGTCGAGTCATATCCCAGAAGGAAGGGAAGACATTAAAGAAATCTGTCATGAGTTTGTTGACATATTTCGTCTCCCGGGAGACAAGTTGACCGCAACCACAGCAGCACAATATTCCATCCCTACACCCTCCATTCCAGAAGGGAGATGCATTACCCTAAAGAATTATAGACTAGCAGAGAAACATAGAGACGAAATTAAGAATCAGGTAGCGCAAATGTTAGATGACGGTACCATACAACACATAATTGTGATGGGAGAAGGCCTTACCGAACATAATGCAGAATTAAAAGAGGTATTTTTGCATTTGAGAAAGTGGAACATTAAAATAGAACCAGACAAATGTGA
>NW_019723086.1:0-169 GCF_002891405.2 Cryptotermes secundus
GCGCGCGAATAATGATCATATAGGAATCGTAGGAAACGATTCGGGGGAAGTCAGCCAGAATGATTCCCTAGGACATTACGAAGTGTACGTAGTAAGTCCACAGTTAAGAGGGGGGCTTGGAGTAGCTCTCATAGATACGGGGTCTCAAGTTTCATTAATAAAAGAAGCA
>NW_019723086.1:256-710 GCF_002891405.2 Cryptotermes secundus
GATAGAAAACACGTTAGAACCTTTGAAACAAAGATGCTATGTTGTTGACAGTTTGCCAAGAAACTTGGATATTATTTTTGGGCAAGATTGGTTGAATAATGCAGGTTATGGTTTTCAGAAGAAAACACCTGACATAATTCCTCCATACAGTGAAAGTGTGATAAAATGTAAAACATTGGAAAAGGGAACACGTTTTATAGAGCATCAAATCCTTCAGCCGGGATTGGTGTGCGCATCCAGTTTAGTAAACTGTGAAGCATCAGAATTTCCATGTTTGATTATTAATTTAACCAACCAACCTATCTGTTTAACAGCGACTCCTAAGTTAGAAAAACCGCCTACCATGATGCAGAGGAGGCAAGAGTTTAAAGTTCAGGAGAGTAAAACAAAAAGATTAAAGTTGTTAAACGAAAATTTGAGGTTAAACCATCTAAGAGAGGGGGCAGTTGAAATC
>NW_019723087.1:0-402 GCF_002891405.2 Cryptotermes secundus
ACATGTCTAGATAATTGTGTAACAGTATTCTGGTGGGTCTGCTTTTTTGTCTCTAAATTTTCAATCCTTGAATGCTAACTTTTGATACTGTTTTTATAAATAACAGGTTGGGCAGGGACTTTCAACATAAAACCTGATCAAAATGAGCTCAACAGTTCTTGAGTTAAGAGATGACAGATCTCAATTATGTGGAAAATATTTGCTGTAGAAGTGTATCATTTTTCTCTATATTTGTTCGAAACTTTCTTGCTCCCGTACCCCTTTCCTTACCCCCTAGACTGAGTTTCATGCCCACCATCCTTGCAACAGGCCTATATAACGAAGTAAATTCTTGAACATGAACATTGTGACCCTGAGGATGGAGGCAGCATATGTCTCTGGAATGCTGTATCCACCTGCAAG
>NW_019723088.1:0-680 GCF_002891405.2 Cryptotermes secundus
ACAGTGTGAAATGTGCACAGTGGAGTGTAGAGAATGTGTTATAGGATGAAGAATGATGGCAAGTGTTTTCTAAGTTAGATGTATATTGTGGTGTGATAGACAAAGGATTGCATTCTTCCCATCTAATCTTGCAGGCTGACATGTGCTAGCAGGTAGTATAATGGATCAGGTAATTATCTTCAATCCATCTAATAAACTACTTAGAGAATGACATTGTTTACAGGATTTCAGGAGTTGTTACAGCTGACAGTCTTGTAATTGTATTTTATAGTTTAGGCTAGAACATATATAGTGATGTGTTCGTTTTTTGTTTATGTTGAATGATATATTTTTAGGTTCAGATCGTAATCAGTGATTTCCCTATCTACTATTTGAGCACTAGTATTGTGGGGTAGATACTTTTCATATAAAGTATAGATATGTCCTTGAGTAATGTCGAAAACCATAATAAATTTAATAATGGGAACATTGGAGAAGAGAAAATTTGCGGGGCTTGTGTAAATTGTAAGAGTAAATCAAGATAATTGTGATATGTACTTGAGAGCGTTTTGAAATATCAGTATTTTGAAAAAATGCATTTACGTCCACTATAAATATCGTAGTATATTCCAAGTTTCATAGATTATGTGGAGAGGTTAACAGAAAAATATATGCAAGAGTTTATGACGTGAGAAATTTCG
>NW_019723089.1:0-818 GCF_002891405.2 Cryptotermes secundus
TCTTTCTTGCTAAATTTGCGTTGTTAGCTTGCTAGATTTGCGTTGGTAGCTTGCTAGTTTTGCGTTTCTCTCTTGCTAGCTTTTCGTTGCTAGCTTGGTAGCCTCCCTTTGCTAGCTTGCTAGCTTTGCGTTGCCAGCTTGATACGTTTGCCTTGCTACAATGTTAGCTTGGCGTTGCTAGCTTGCTAGCTATAAGTTGCCAGCTAGCTAGCTTTGCGTTGCTAGCTTGCTAGATGGATAGATAAGCTTAGCCAGCTTGATAGCTTTGCGTTGCTATCATGCTAGGTTTGCGTTGCTAGCTAGCCATCTTTGCGATTCTTTCTTCCTAGTTTGGCGTTCCTAGCTTGGTAGCTTCGCGTAGCTAAATTGCTAGATTTGCGTTGCTAGCTGGTAATTTGGAGTTGTTATCTTGGTAGCTTTGCGTTGTTAGTTTGCCAACTTTGCGTTCTAGATTTCTAGATTTGCTTTGCTAGCTTGTTTTTTTGCCTTGCTAGCTTGCTAGGTTTGAATAGCTAGCTTGTTAGATTTGCGTTGCTAGCTTCCTAGATTTGCCTTGCTAGCTTGCTAGATTTGCTTTGCTAGCTTGCTAGCTTTCCCTTGCTAGCTTGCTTGCTTTGCGTTGCTATCTTGCTAGCTTTACTTTGCTAGCATGCTAGCTTTTGCGTTGCTAGCTTGATAGCTTAGTTTTGCTACTTTGCCTGCTGTGCGTTTCTAGTTTGCCAGCCTAGCGTTGCTAGCTTTCCAACTTTGCTTTACAAGCTTGCAAGCTTTGCGTTCTTTCTTTGCTAGCTTTTCGTTGGTAGCTGGCTAGCTTTGCG
>NW_019723090.1:0-421 GCF_002891405.2 Cryptotermes secundus
ATTTGCCTGGATCAAAACATGCTACTAAATTAAATCCAGCTGGGGCTGGCAGATCGGTTACATTAGTTTCCACCTGACAAGTCCCATGGCCTACAATAAACGAGAATCTAAGTCAATGAAGTACACAAAACGGAAAGCAATTAATTTGAAAAATATACATATCTCATCCGAAAGCGGCCTCCGTAGTCTAGGGGTAACGTTCCCACCTCATGACTCAAGGTACGCGGGTTCAAACCCGGCGGAGGTCGTTGAATTTTCAAGGACGGAAAAATTCAGGGAACAAACTCCTCCGGGAGGGACTTTAAGCCGTGGGTCCCATGTCGTAGATTTACGGCACGTAAAAGATCCTCATGTCTCTCGGAGACCTCTGAGCAAAATTAGGCAAAAAGTTTCCCGCCCTAGTAGTTTCCAATGCCTCCGG
>NW_019723090.1:520-1143 GCF_002891405.2 Cryptotermes secundus
TTTTCTTGTTGTAACGCCTGCATGACATTTCCTCTAGAAACACTCCCCCCCGGAGATACAACTTCAACTGAATACATCGAAAGATACAATTCCATTCTTCTTAACTTATCCACAAACGAATGTCACTACACAATGTCAGCTTCTCACTCTTCACCGTAGGCAGTATAAACACTATACTTGACGAAACGTAGTAAATAATCCGGGAAACAAATAAATCCGACTCAAAATTAATTATTATCACCTCATTTCCAATTTGCTTGGAATGTAACCAACGAATAAACAAAAAGCCGATAAACAAATATACAACACCATTTGACAGAATTTAGTGCATTCTCGAATATAATTCGTACTGAAACATTATATGATTAAGGTTGAGAATAAGTTCTCATATTAGTTATGAAAATTGAGACTATGAAATTCTTGTAAAGAAATGTGCACACAGCGTAACAGTGCTGGTGAGTTCGTCGTTACTGCCTCCAGTTTTCTTGTGTTATGACAGAATACGAGGCTTTGTGTGCATTTTCGTAACCAGGTTATTTTTTTACGGTGAGGTGTTGTTAGAACCACGCCCAACCCCAAATCTGGAGGACCACCCGTTTTCGGCTGTCCGCGACTGCTTATTC
>NW_019723091.1:0-780 GCF_002891405.2 Cryptotermes secundus
TGCTGGAATTTCTTGTGTTATTACACAGTTCTTAAAATGCTATCATCTGCTATGCGTTTTAAGACATTGAAGAAATTTTTACAGTACTATAACTGACCAAATAGTCTGAAGCCATTATGCTTCTGGCTTGTATTTGGGAAGTGCTTGGTTTGAATTCTTTCCAATAAATTGACTATTCTTGGTGAGGATTTTTTTAATTTACCTCAGTCCCTTCTGGCAAATGCCAGTATAGGACCTTGAATTAAGCCATGACTGCTTCATTTCACATTGTATCTAGTTCATAATTCACTCTCACCCAACTGTTCATTGGTATGTAATATGAGTTACTGACAATGTCAGTAGATAAACCAAAAATAAAATAAATTGTTTTGTATGATTATAATTTTTTTTTACTTTGATTAAAGAGCGTTAAGTTACAAGTATTTGGGAACATAATGCTGTGAAGAACATTTTGACCTAAGGAGGATGAAATTAGGATATTTCATAATGAGGAACTCCATTATTTGTGTATGCTGTCTATTTTTGTTAGGTAATGAAATGTAGGAAATTATAATAGCTATTCATTTAATTCAGGTAAGTGAAACGAAAAATATGTACANGTTAGTGACTAGATATGGGGTTTGGACTTATCATTGGATTTCCTTAACACTTATAACCCATAAGTACAGGTAACTATAAATGTTTCACGGATCTACACACTCTGCAAATCACTGTACTGCAGAACACATAAAATCTTCTTTGTCTTCCCTAGTCATTTACTCCTAGTGGCTCTCAACAATG
>NW_019723092.1:0-1207 GCF_002891405.2 Cryptotermes secundus
TTTTAGACTATTATTGTTGTTCTTATTAATATAAGATAACCCGGATTACGCCGGTTTCAACTTAGAGCGTATAAGATTTGAAAGGTCACGCAGACCGAAGCCGTTTGCGAGTCTGTTCTATCTGCAATTGTCATTACTCTAGCACAGGGGCTGACAATTATTCTGGCAGGCGAGTCATATCACCGAGGTAAGCCTTAAGGGCGTACGGCATTATACATGAAAAGTAAAAATGTTATATATATATATATCCAATTTTTACATACAGGAAATCAGATTCCTTAATACAAGTTGTCCCTGTGCTTAACTAATTAAGCACTACGCCATGAAAGCATATTGGGGAGTGGATGTATATATCCACATTTTCTTGACCTCGGCATTAGTTGGTCAGTGGTCAGCTTCACGCCCCGGCCACTTTACCTCCAGTACACATTGTATAGGAGGTTGGGTGGACCCCAGCGCCGGTCTGGACGACGTGGAGAAGAGGAAATTCTTGACCCTAACGGGACTCGAACTCCAACCCCTCGGTTGTCCATCCTGTAGCCAGTCGCTATACCGCCTGCGTTATCCCGGCTCAAGGGCACACAATTAAAAAATGTTAAAACTCAAAACAAAATAATTTATATATATTTTGAATGTATGAAGTGGAAGCGAAACAGTACATGCTGTATGTCTCTCTGAAATTTGATGCTCCCGCAAGCCGATTTCAAAGTGTTAGTCGGCCCATAGTTGCCCAATCCAATTCTAAAAGAGAGCCACTCAGTTCGTCCCTCTGCTTAATTAGTTAAGCAATATGCAATGAAGACATATGAGGGAATGGAGGTACAGCTTCACCACTGCTGACCTCGGCATACATGGAGGTGACTGATCAGCTTCACGACCCTGCCGTTTTACCTCCGATACCCACTGGATAGGAGGATGGGTGGCCCCCACAGTCGGTCTGGACGCCGTGGAGAAGTGAAAAATCTTGCGCTGCCGGAAATCGATCCTGGATCATCCAGCCCGTAACCCGTCGCTATACCGACTCAGGGTTAAGTTATCATTTCTAATTCTGTGCTGCAAGCAACTGTAAAGCTTAGACTAGATTAATCTCCATTGTGTTAAGCTCAAAGTTTCCTACCAACCCGCGTTTGAAAATGCGTAAGGAAAAGGTTTGGGCAGAATTTGTAGGCACGTTTACGACTTTTCTATACTGAAAACTGTAATTGAA
>NW_019723093.1:0-5294 GCF_002891405.2 Cryptotermes secundus
CATCCTACAAACGGTAAACATAATCTACAGATTTATATCTCGGAATTGCAAAACAGTTTTCACTACGCATTTGTAAACAATGCAAATTCAACCTTTTCACCACAGTCCATCAGTTCTCATTACCTTCTTTATTAGTGAGACTGCTATGTGTAACAAGCGAGAAAGAGTATAAACACAGTAAAAATATTCATTCTCGTAGAAAAATCTATAATGGGCGCTGAGTTCAAAAGAATCTCTAGCAGAATTTGCAACAGCGTAATATCACGAACCACAATTGTGTTAGCTTCTAGCAATTTATCAAAATATGAAGAAATCTAATTTCTTTCGAATGATCCTATGATTCCTTGAAGAATGTCCACAGCTTACATATTTCTTCCTAGATGCCAAATTTGCCACCACGCTCCGGGAACTCTTCGTTAATGGTGGGCAATATGATTGCGGTGACGTCGTGTAGAATTACTCATACCATCTCTACGCAGCCGTCCCATAACTAAATGAGAAATGGCCACCAGTACCGACAACATGATCAATAAAATAGAATGCTACCATACCATCCGCCCCTCTTTTGCCGTCGGATCGACCAGTTCACATGAATAGCAATGAATAATTTTGCAACGATACCTCTTGTGCTGCAGATATTTTAGTCCGTTCTTTTTTTTTTCTGTTTCTGAATTGGGTTCAGTATCATTTCAGTCATATCCGTTCCAAAGGACACTAGTGTTGTGATATTGAACCCAGTTAAAAAAAACAAAACACATACAATGGGTGAGGGTTGCATAATCAGAAAGTTTCCTACCAGTGCATGTAAAGTCATAACATTTCATTCATACCAATCCAACAACAACTTGCGCATATTCTTGGGACATTGTGAACTATACATACATAGAATACTAGTCTTTAGGAAAGCTGAAGGTGGGGAACTTGAAAGAAAGTTCTCTTTTCATCAGACATACTTCTATTTAACCTCAAACTTTCGGTAACAACTTATACTTGAAAGCTACACACAACATAATTTTTGGTTACATTAAACCATTATAAATCATATGGCAAGCATTAATACCGATGTTTCCATTTAATATTAATTTCATTAGAATGACGTTCAGTACTGGACAGGATTATATGGCTAAATTACAACATATCATACAGAATACTGGAAATCTTATATTAATCTTTCATTTCAGTAATGCAGAGAATTTTATGGCCAATTAATATACACATTTACTATAAATGATTCATTCGTTTCTAAAACGCTATATAATCCACAATATTATACTTAAAAATATGATTAATATATAAAAAGGACCGTAAACTTGCCAAGTTTGTACTGTATGCAACCAGTTGGCAGCAGTTCAGTGCATTTACAAAATGGCGACAAAGCAAGGAAAGAGTTTTTGTTTGTTGGAATATTCGAGATGTGCGTCTGCTATAGCAGCGCAACGTGCCACCAAGTTGATATTCAGCGATGAAGCAACATTCCATTTATCCGGGAAGGTTAATCGTCACAATGTGAGATCGTGGGGCACTGAAAATCCTCGTGAAATTGTAGTACTTGGAGTAGATTCTCCAAAGCTGAATTATTCTGTGTAATGGCACAGACAAAGCTGAATTGGCGGTTTTTCTTTTGTGAGAAAAATGTGACTGGTACATTTAACCTAGATATTTTGCAGTTATGGTTGTTTCCACAACAGGCTGCTGACTCCGGGGATTTTGTCTTCCAACAAGACGGTGAACACCCTCATTGGAATATCAATGTTCGTTGCTGCTTAAATAATGAACTTCGGCATCGCAAGATTGGGAGTGTTTGTGAGGATGACGTAACTCTCTTCACTTGGCCCCCCAGATCACCTGATCTAAGGCCTTTTGACTTCTTCCTTTGGGGGTACATTAAGGATCGTGTTTATGTACCCTCACTACCAAGATCACTACTAGAGCTGAGGGAACGCATCGATGCTGCAGTGATGAACATTGACAGGATGATGCTACAAAATGAGTGGAACGAGATGGACTACTGCCTGGATGTGTATCATGTGGCCCTAGGGGCACACATAGGACATTTGTAGAGTGAGAAGAAGACTTGGTGAGTTTCGGGTCTTTTGATATCAGTCATATTTGTGGGTATAACGCTTTGGAAAATATAGCGTTTTATAAACGAATGAGTCATTTATAGTAACTCTGTATATTACACAATAATGGAAGCCTTGTATTCACCTTCTACTTCAGTTCTGGACCAGATTATATAGCAAAATTAATAACATATCTTATAGAATACTGGAAATCTGAAAGTTATATACCACTACAATACTGGACAGGATTATGTGGCAAAATTAATATCTTACAGAAAGTCAGAAATTTGATATGATTCCTATTACAGTTCTGCACAGGATATATGGCAAAATTAATAACATATTGTGCGAAAATCCCACATACTAAATCCCGGTTTTGCCGGTCTAACAGACAGCACTCAATCACGGCAGTCTAGTCACTTGAACGATCGCATGCCTGACCGCCGCTAAGTTTCAGCCTCTTATACTTTCTGTGGAGGGCTTCGCCCTGTCCGATGTTGCGAACATTCTCATTCTCATGATTTTGTATGATTTATGCTTGTTGCCTGCATAATTTTCTTATAAAGTCATATACGTACGGGATTTTGAGTGCCATGTGCAAATCGCGGACCGGTGTGCGCCTTGGAAAAGTGCCAGTCGTGCCGTGAAGCTTGTTTTGCAGGCGCTGCAATTTCACTAGATGGGTGTCTGCCTCAAACTCCAAGGCGGGATTAGCATAAGTCATTACGTATCTAATAAGAGCTTTATGGAGGGTCAGTTTAATGTTAGCGCTCAATCGCTCATTTTTGAATAGGTAATATACACTAATGAATATTCTGAAGGCCTTGGCTTCGATCATTTTATGTATAATCTTCAAGTCATTCTCTTATCGAAGATTACTCCTAGATATTTTGCACTATTTACAAATGGAATATTTCTTCCATTTAGAGTAAGACAAGACTCAGGCGGTCGTCGACCACGAGAGAATTAGAGCCCCCGATTTTATCTTCATTAATTTTTATATTGCAGGGCTCACACCAGGTCTCCATTGAGTTGAGACCGCGCTGTAGTTTTCTAACAGTAAAAGCCTCCTTGCGATCTATCGCATATAGACAGGTTTCTTCCGCAAGGGGGGCCAGGTGAACACCATGTGTTTGGGGGGCATCATTTAATTACAAATTGTAAAGCGTAGAGGAAAGCACAGAATCTTGTGGTAACCCTGCTTGCATTTCTCTTAGCGTTGACACTTCGCCTTCAACCTAGACCCTGAATTTACGTCTAGAAAGAAGGGCCCAATAAGTTTGGTCAAACTGTTTCGAGAATTCCAATTTTGATAACTTATACAGCAATCCTGAGTGCCACATGGTATCAAAGGCTTTTACGATGTCCAAGAACACCGCCGCCGTAGACATTTTATTGTTGAAATTAAGGTCACCTGGTCCGCCAGCCTCATACATTACAATGTCGTTTTGTGACGAGCACGAAAACCAAACTGGCTTGCGTTGATGAGGCCTCTTTCTTCAACATGTTCTTCCTGGAGATTCAAAATTTCATTTTTGAATAGTTTTACCCTGAGGCGCGACTTCAGCATTACCTATTTTTGATTCCCACCGTTCAAGTGCCCCTTTTCGGGTCATTCATCTGATTGGTTTGGTGACCCAATTGACTGCCGCTTTACACGCTGGATCCCTGGCCATTTACACAATGTGTGCCCAGAAAAGGAGAACTCTGTCTCCACCCCAGTATGCTGCAACTGCCGATTGGCGGAAGGAGAAAAGCCACATCCTGCCAATTATCGTGGTTGCAAGCATTCCAAGTAGGAGCAACAGAAAAGGAAGGCTCAGAGAACGTCCAAAACTACCACAGGGAGAGTGTTCTCTTCGGCCATCGTCACTCCAGGTGTCTCCTTAGCGTTGGCACTCCGAGGCAGTACAGCAGAGCAGCAATAGCGCCCTCGGGATAGCCATGTTCCGGTGGCTCCAGCCACAACGAAGAAGCAGATTGTACCGGCCCCTGCACTGTAGAAAGAAACAGGTCAGTCAGTTCAGGCTACTCATGTAAACGGTCAGCCTCTCGACAATATTTTGAGAGTAGTGACTGTAGTACAGCAGATTATGTCAGAGGCCAGTGTTGCAGTGTCCGAGGAGGACAAAATAATGGCCATTACCAAAATTGTTATAAACCTTATGAAACAAAATGGCCACTAGATTTCATAGGCCCTTCAAAGTCATAGCATTTAATGCGAACGGCATTGGGAGGCAGTGCTATGAGCTCAGTAAACAGCTGCAATTCCTACACGTAGATGTGGCCCTCTTCTCAGAGACATATCTGAAATCTCATGAGATGTTCTTTATTCCAAATTACCACTTTTATAGAATCGACCGCCACTCGGGCAGAAAAGGAGGAACTGCCGTTGCAGTTAGAAAAGGCATTCCCCATAACCATGTAGACCTACCACCCCTTGATTCAGTAGCAGCGACAGGGGTCTGCATACCAATCGGCAAAAGTGAATTATTGCTTGCAGCTGATTATAAATGTCCAGGGAAAGCCTTGAGTGATAGTGACATAACTGGGCTCTTAAGCTTTAGACGTGACTATTTTGGCAGGTGATCTGAATGCTAAACACCCATTCTGGAATAACAGAGTTTCGAACCCCTCAGGCTTGAAACTCGTTGATTTATTTGATAAGAGTGATTTCGAAATGTCTTACCGCCCTATTTCCTCACTTCCTTCCTTCTTCTCACGCTGGGTCGCCTCTAGTAGGTTCTTCTTTCTTGTTGCTAAATTTATCTCAGGGTTATTTTAAAGGAGGGGGTTTTGTTGGTTTTGTAGAGCTGAGTACCTCTTATCTCAGAGCCTTGAACGGGCCACAACTCAGAAAAGGAATACATTAAACACAAATCACAAGCACATCTCAAGTTTGGACGAATTATATTGAACACTTGTTTAACCACTTTTGATACAGTTTCAATGTCAGTAACCTTTATGTCTAACTGCTTCGGAGCCCGGTGTGTAACTTTTTGCGGCTAATTCTACGAGTGCAGCTTTTCGACTTTTTACGTCTGATTCTAACGACCCCCCCGGTTTCCGACTTTACGTCTGTTTCTTTCAACCTCCGGTTTCCGAATTTACTTCTGTTTCCAACGAGTCCCCCTTTCCGACTGATGCTAAAACATGACGCTTCCTAAAAACCTTCAATTCCTGCTTTCACCAGCGTCACTGCCCTGTCACACCCTTAATTTTAGTGATTGG
>NW_019723093.1:5468-6324 GCF_002891405.2 Cryptotermes secundus
ATTTTACAAAAGATTTCTTTACTCTATTCTTTAACGCAACTTTCACTAATAAACCTTTGACGGGTGTCTTCCTGTTTCTTGTTGTAAGCTTGTCTCACTACCCTTGTTAACTGCATTTCATTTTGAACAATTAAGCTTCCAAATTAATAAAGTTGATTTCATTAAATAAGTTGCGTAGAAGTGGAACGGTTACAAATGTCATCGCCACAGTGCCCCACTGATTATTCCCATGCGGGAAATGGTGAGGTATTAGATTTTGCGGTTCACCAAATATCAGAGTGTCTGATGTCATCGTCTCTAATATTTTGGATTCAGATCACCTACCAATAGTATTCCACATACTGGATCACGTTAAAATTAGGGATTTTTCGGAAGCCATTGAAAAATTTACAGATAGGGAGCGGTTTCAAAACCTCGCCTCTGAGTTAATATCACCTAAGCTAGAAATTAATTCGCGGGTAGAAGCCTATAAAGGGGCACGCGACTTTGCTGACTCTATTGCTTCGGCATATAAGTTGTCGACAAGTAAAGTTGCACTTTCGGATATAAACAACGATCTACCTGGTCTAGATCGTTTGATAAAATACAAGCAGTGGCTAAGAAAATTGGGGCAAGAAACCAGGGATCCAGCGTGGAAAGCGGCAGTCAATTGGGTCACCAAATCAATCAGATGAATGACCTGAAAAGGGGCACTTGAACGGTGGAAATCAAAAATAGGTAACGCTGAAGTCACGCCTCAGGGTATATGGCCCATTGCGAAATCTCTCTTAAAGAGAGACGTACCAAGGGCACCAACTGCTATTAATAGTTTTTCTGGCCTTAAATTTCACCTTTCCGATAAAGCCAACGAAATTGC
>NW_019723094.1:0-1634 GCF_002891405.2 Cryptotermes secundus
ACTGATGGAATGATAGTTTGCAGGAGTAAACTGAAGTCCTCTGCATGTCGATAATCTCCATGTTAAATTCCCTCCATTTACATTAGTTTTCAGATCTACTGCTTCCCAGAGAAACCTTCAAATGGAATTAATGGTATTACAGTGAAACCCCATTTAGAATTTCTTTGGGGACCACTGAATTTGGATAGTAAATGGAGGAAAATCTTAAAGTGGGGAAATTTAATGCTGAGATTATTGCCTTGGTATTACTGAATGTTAAATGTAGGAAAACATTAACACAAGAAACACTGAACAGGAGGTGTACTTTATATGCAGTTCACATGAATAATGGAATCCATGTTGTGCGTCTCTTGTGTCTCCACATGCTCTTCCATGACTGTGCCCCTTGATTTAATACTATNGATTTAATTGGCAGAATTTATATAAAGACTAAATAACTAGAACTTTTAAAACAAATAACATCCAATCAAGGATGGTGGAGTTATAACTCACCTCCCTCAAACGTCTTCATGGTGTAGTGCTTAATTATTAAGTGCAGGAACAACTTTAACTTTAACATCAAGTACTGCATGAAAATTGTACAATACACAAGTAATTGTACTTATTTTTCTGATGCAACTGACCATTCAATTTTGGATATTTGTACATAGAGTTAAAGCCACCAATACACTAGATCATATCTAGAACGAAGATACTAAGAAAAATTATGAATACACTCAGGACAAATTAAGACAGATTAACACAGACAGAACTTGACAGACCAAGGAAGACCTCAGAAAATATGGAATCTATATACAAAGTTGGAACATGCTAGATTTCTTACAAAGGGGAGTGGAAGAGAAGCTTGAATGCCCCAGAAACAGGTCTGCTTATGTCAGAGAGACATATGGGAAAGATATAATAAAATGTGTCGAGACATTGGAAAACTGTGATCCCATGTTGCAGTTATGGCAAGTCGATGAAATAATGTTAGGAAAGGTGGATGATTTAAGATACACTGTCTGTGTGTGTAGAACATAGTGCTTTCACGAGTCTTCCATTTATTAGAGAACGGAAACGGATATAAAAAAAACAATAAGCATAAATGTTGCCAACTTATAATGATGATATGATTACCAATCCAACATGACCTCCTAATCTCATCACAATCATAAGTCAACAATCAAGTAAAACATAATATAATTAAGTATGCAATCAAATTCAACTTGCAACGAAAATGCTCAGTTTTTGGACCTGGCAGAGCTTTGGTCAACAAGTCTGCCATCAACTCTTCACTCTGAATATAATCAAGTTTCACTTTACTTTTCTTTATGGCTTCTCTGATAAAATGATGCTTTAACTCTATATGCTTAGTACGCTTACTGAATCGCCTATCCTTACTTAACATTTGGGCTGACTGATTATCATTAAAGATTACAGGTACTTTCTCTTCATCCATCAATTCTAGTACAAAGTTTGATAAGTAAATCCCTTCTTTAATACCTTCAACCAGTCCATTCAGTAAATCGTGTAAACGTACACACTCTCTAGCGGCATCATTCAACCCCTTGTACTGAGCTTCAGTACTTGACAATGATAACGAATCTTGATTCCTGCTTTCCCAAGAAATTACATTACCACCCAATTTGAAAACA
>NW_019723095.1:0-117 GCF_002891405.2 Cryptotermes secundus
TGCTAGATATGCGTTGCTAGCTTGCCAGCTTAGAGTTGCTATCTTTGCCAAATTTGCGTTGCTATCTTGCTAGATTTGTTTGGCTAGCTTGCTAGAATTGCGTTGCTACTTTGTTAG
>NW_019723095.1:526-1977 GCF_002891405.2 Cryptotermes secundus
CTTGCTAGCTTTGCGTTGCTTGCTTCTTTGCGTTTCTTGCTTGCTTGCTTTGCCCAGCTAGATTGCAGGTTTTGTGTCTCTAGCTTGCTGGCTGTGGGTTCCTAGCATGCTATCCTTGCGTGTCTAGCTTTGTGTTGCTACCTTTCTAGCTTGGCGTTGACAGCTTGCTAACTTTGATGTGCTAGCTTGCTAGATTGCTAGATTTGCGTTGATAACTTGCTAGCTTTGCGTTGCTAGCTTGCTAGATTTGTGTTGCCTGCTTTCTAGCTTTGCGTTTCTAATTTGATAGCTCTGCGTTGCTAGCTTGTTAGCTATGCGTTGCTAGCTTGCTGCTTTGCGTTGCTAGCTTGCTAGTTTTGCGTTGCTATCTTGGTAGCTTTGCGTTGCTAGCTTGGTAGCTTGGCGTTGCTAACCTGCTAGCTTTGCGTTCAAGCTTGCTTCCTTTGCGTTGCTAGCTTGCTAGCTTTGCGTTGCTAGCTTGCTAAATATGCTTTGCTAGCTTGCCAGCTTTGGGTTGCTAACTTGCCAGGTGTGCGTTGCTAGATTGTCAATTTGCGTTTCTAGCTTGCCAACTTTACGTTTCTACCTTGCTATCTTTCCGTTGCTAGCTTGCTAGCTTTGGGTTGTTAGCTTGCTAGATTTGGGTTGATATTTTGCTAACTTTGGGTTTCCTGCTTGCTTTGCGTTTCTTGCTTGCTAGTTTGCGTAGCAAGTTTGCTAGCTTTGCTTCCCTAGCTTGCTAGCTTTGCGTTGCTAGCTTGGTAGCCTTGCGTTTCTAACTTGCTAGTTTGCGTTGCCAGCTTGATAGGTTTGCGTTCCTACCTTGCTAGCTTGGTGTTGCTAGTTTACAAACTTTGAGTTGCTAGGTAGCTAGCTTTGCATTGCTAGCTTGCTAGCCAGCTAGCTTTGCGTTGCTAGCTTGCTAGATTTGCGTGGCTAGCTTGCTAGATTGCGTTGTAACTTGCTAGCTTAGCGTTGCTATATTGGTAGCCTTGCGTTGCTAACTTGTTAGCTTTGCGTTGCCAGCTTGATAAGTTTGCGTTGCTACATTGCTAACTTGGCGTTGCTAGATTGTTAGCTATGCGTTGCTAGCTAGCTAGCTTTGCTTTGCAAGCTTGCTAGATGGCTATATATGCGTTGCTAGCTAGATAGCTTTGCGTTGCTATCTTGTTAGCTTTGCGTTGCTACCTTGCCAGGTTTGCGTTGCTAGCTTGCTAGTTTTGCGTTGATAGCTTGCTATCTTTGTGTTTCTAGCTTGCTAGCTTTGAGTTTTTTAGCTTGCTTGCTATTCGTAGCTAGCTTACTAGCTTGCTAGATTTGCATTGCTAGCTTGCCTGCTTTGCTTTTGTAGAATGCCAGCTTGGCGTTGTTAGATTACAACATATGAGTTGCTAGCTTCCCAGCTATTCGTTGCTAGCTTGCTAATTTTTGCGTTGCTTGCTTGGTAGATT
>NW_019723096.1:0-203 GCF_002891405.2 Cryptotermes secundus
ATAGGGTTGTGAGACGTCGAGGCTCCCACATTTGCTAGATAATCGATTCACAGATGGCGGTGTGGTTGTCAGCTTCACGCACTGGACATTTCTCCACCCGGAAGATCCCTGATACTCATTTCTGTTAGAGACTGAATCTACCTCAGGACCATAATCCTGCTGGAAGGATTAGGTCAATTGGAAAATCCAATGACTTCATCGGG
>NW_019723097.1:0-239 GCF_002891405.2 Cryptotermes secundus
ATCCGATCAGTCAACCCAGCTTGGACATCTCTCCCATCTCGACTCCCGTTATCACAGAAGAAATTAAAAAAAAAAACTACAACTTCGTCCAGTGTACACAGAGCGGGAAAAATGTTTTCTTGTGTTTGTACTATACGCAGTACTTCACGTCTCCAGTAACGATTGTGCGGTGCTTGGCTTGTATATCCCATCTTGGTGCTGGTACAGGTGTCCGGAGATAGGAACTAGCTCTATCGATT
>NW_019723098.1:0-603 GCF_002891405.2 Cryptotermes secundus
ACTGTAGTAGCGAACTGCAGAAGTGAACCCTTTTAGCTGGATCGCACATCTGCACTATTGTCTTATATGGTTTAAGCTGCAGCAGTTGTGTTGCCCTTCTTGCACTCTCCTGTGACACTCTATTCTCCTTGAGGTAGACATTGAACATTGGGCACGTATTCTTTTGTGTTTTGTCAGTTTAGAGCCTTATTAATCAAAGTTTATTCACCAAATTGTGAATTGTTTGCTTCCTGAGAACTCTTTCATCACAAAATTTTACTGGCACTTACTAGCATGTCAGACAGAAATACACATTGCTCTAAAGTATACCGCATCATGATATAACACAGTGCTCACTAATTGTAACAGAACAAATGACTAATGGAGTTTATTACTGCCACCTACTGCTGACAAATCATAAACAAATTCCCACGCACGAACTGCACTGATTGCCATGAAACATAATGCAATTAAGCCATCAACAAATTTAATAACTTCCCTTAATTATCAACCATCAGGCATGCTCATTCATTGTCAATATTTGTATTTGACTCTCAGTTGGCTGTATGCTGGTTGCTGTGAAGTGCAGAGCCGTGAACCAGTAGAACCAGTCAACCGTAGGAA
>NW_019723099.1:0-466 GCF_002891405.2 Cryptotermes secundus
TATTCCTATCAAGATACTCTTCAACAGAATAAAAAGAGTTTTCTACAAGAAACTTTCTAAATTTAGGTTTAAATTTATTAATATCATGTGCAACTTGCTTGATATTGGGGGGCAGATAGTTAAATAAGGTAATATCGGAATAATACCATGTTAGGTGGGTCCTTGTCACTACGGCATGGCGCATCTTCAGGTTGTGGATGGAGGAGACGCCCTCCAGTTTTGGAGGGAAGCTGTGAATATATTGAATAAGCAGTCGCAGGCAGCCGACAAGGTGTGGCCCTCCAGCTTGGGGGTTGGGCGTGGGGCTTCCAACTCCTCACCATAAAAAATTATTTTGTTACGAAAATGAACACAAAGCCACGGACCTGGAAGGATTCCTTGGATAAACGACCTAAGCTAAAGAAAATGGATATGTGATTTGGCACTTGTATAGGGCAGGTTTGCTCAGGGCAGTGGCAGAAGAAAT
>NW_019723100.1:0-220 GCF_002891405.2 Cryptotermes secundus
CGCAAAGCTAGCAAGATAGCAAACGCAAAGCTAGGAAGTTAGAAAGGCATAGCTAGCAAGCAGGCTACGCAAAGCTACAAAGTTAGCAACGAAAGCTAGCAAGCAAGAAATGCAAAGCAAGCAAGCGAGCTAGAAACCGAAAGCTAGCAAGATAGCAAAAGCTAGCACAGCTAAGCTAGCAAGCAAGATACGCAAAGCTAGCAAACATGCAAGCAACGTT
>NW_019723100.1:271-640 GCF_002891405.2 Cryptotermes secundus
AACTACAAAGTTCGCAACGAAAGCTAGCAAGCAAGAAATGCAAAGCAAGCAAGAAAGCTAGAAACGAAAACATAGCAAGCTAGCAACGCAAACATAGCAAGATAGCAACGCAATGCAAGCAAGGTAGCAACGCATAGGTAGCAAACTAGCAAACTAACAACGGAAAGCTAGCAAGCTAGCAACGCAAAGATAGTTAGCTAGCAACGAAAAGCTAGCAAGATAACAACGCTTAGCTAGCAAGCTAGCAAGGCCAAGATCGCAACATAGCAACGAAAAACTAGCCAGCTAGAACTGAAAGCTAACATGCTATCAAATAAAATCTACCAAGACTGCAGCGCATAATTGCAAGCTAGAAACGGAATGCTAGCA
>NW_019723100.1:756-1036 GCF_002891405.2 Cryptotermes secundus
TAGCAAGCTAGCAAAGCAAAGCTAAGGAGCTAGAAACGCAAAACAAGAAATCTAGCAAAGCAAAGCTAGCAAGCTAGCAACGCAAAGGTAGCAAGCAAGAAATGCAAACAAGCAAGAACGCAAGCAAGTAACACAATGCTAGGACGTAAAAATAGCAAGCTAACAAGCTAGGAACGGAAAGCTTGCAAGCTAGCAACCCAAAGCTAGCAAGCTAGAACGAAAAGATAGCAAGCTAGCAACGAAAATCTAGAAAGCTAGCAACGTAAATTTATCAAGCTAA
>NW_019723101.1:0-710 GCF_002891405.2 Cryptotermes secundus
CGTTGCAAGGATGCTATCTTTGCGTTTAAAGCTTGCTAGCTTTTTTTGCAAGCTTGTTAGCTTTGCGTTGCTAACTTGACAGCTTTGCGTTGCTAGCTTGCAAACTGTGCGTTGCTAACTTGCCAGCTATGCGTTGCTAGCTTGCCAGCTGTGCGTTGTTGCTTGCTAACTTTGCGCTGCTAACTTTCTAGCTTTGCGTTGCTAGCTTGCTAGCTTTGCGTTGCTAGCTTGCTAGCTTTGCGTTGCTAGCTTGCTAGCTTTGCGTTGCTAGCTTGCTAGCTTTGCGTTGCTAGCTTGCTAGCTTTGCGTTGCTAGCTTGCTAGCTTTGCGTTGCTAGCTTGCTAGCTTTGCGTTGCTAGCTTGCTAGCTTTGCGTTGCTAGCTTGCTAGATTAGTAGATTTGCGTTCCTAGCTTGCTGGCTTTGCGTTGCTATCATACTAAATTTGAGTTGCTAGCTTGCTAGTTTTGCGTTGCCAGCTTGCTATTTTTTGCGTTGCTAGCTTGCTAGCTTTGCGTTGCTAGCTTGCTAGCTTTGCGTTTCTAGCTTGCTAGCTTTGCGTTGCTAACATCCTAGCTTTACGTTGCTTGCTTGCTAGCTTTGCGTTGCTATCTTGCTAGATTTGCGTTGCTAGGTTGCTAGCTTCCGTTGCTAGCTTGTTGCTTTGAGTTCCTAGCTTGCTAGCTTTGCGTTGCTTGCTTGCTTGCTTGGT
>NW_019723102.1:0-465 GCF_002891405.2 Cryptotermes secundus
CAAAGCTGGCAATCTACAAATGCATTGCAGGCAAGCTAGCAAAGCGAACCTGGCAAGCTAGCAACAGAAATCTAGCTAGCTAGCCACGCATAAATAACAAGCTAGAAAGCTAGCAACGCAAAACTAGCAAACTAGCAAAGTAAAGCAGCCAAGCTAACAACGCAAAGCTTTGAAGCTAGCAACGCAAGCCTTCCAAGTTAGCAACGAAAACTAGCAAGCTAGCAACGCAAAGCTAGCAAGATAGCAACGCATAGCTATCAAGTTAGCAACGCAAAGATAGCAAGATAGAAACGCAAATCTAGCAAGGTAGAAATGCAAAGAAGCATGCTAGCTACGCAAATCTAGCAAGATAGCAAACTAGAAACGCAAAGTTAATAACGCAAAGCTAGCAAGATAGCAACGCAAAACTACCATGCTAGCAACGCAAAGCTAGCAAGCAAACAACGGAAAGCTGGAAAGCTAGCA
>NW_019723103.1:0-404 GCF_002891405.2 Cryptotermes secundus
ATGAAGTTTTTACATTCGTTTTCTATGTCGGTTGGTTCGTTCAGCTTAATTTTTAGTTTTGTGCTCTCTTCTATTATTTTCCTGAAGAGATCCCAATTTGTTTTGGAGTTGCGAAGTCTGGGCTTCGATTTCCTTAGCATACTCGTAACTGATGTGCTTATTGTCGCAATGATCGGAGTGTGGTCCGATGTTAGGTCAGGATTTGCAGTTGCGTTTGTGTAGTTAGGAGAGATGCCGTTTGTCATGAAGAAGTCTGGTAAGTCAGGAATTTTATTTCCATCGGTGTGCCAGTATATTGGTGTTCCAGTCGATATGATGGCGTAATTGTTATTTTGGATTGTTTTGAGTAGTTCTCTGCCTTTGTTGTTATGAGTCTTTAGCCCCAAAATGTGTGCTTGCTGTTG
>NW_019723104.1:0-191 GCF_002891405.2 Cryptotermes secundus
GCATATCTAGCAAGTTAGCAACGCAAACATAGCAAGCTAGCAACGGAAATCTAGCAAACTAGCAATGCTAATCTAGCAAGATAGCAAAGCAAAACTAGCAAGCTAGCAACATAATGCTATAAAGATAGCAACACAAAGCTAGCAATATAGCAAGCAAGCAACGCAAACATAGCAAATTAGCAACGCAAATC
>NW_019723104.1:303-472 GCF_002891405.2 Cryptotermes secundus
TAGCAAGCTAGCAACGCATTGCTAGTAAGATAGCAACGCAAGGCTAGCAAACTTGCAACGCAAACTAGCAAGCGAGCAACGCAAAACTAGCAAGTTAGCAACGCAATGCTAGCAACGATAAACAGAAATCTAGCAAGCTAGCAACGCAAAGCTAGCAAGCTAATAACGC
>NW_019723105.1:0-331 GCF_002891405.2 Cryptotermes secundus
AGCTAGCAAAATAGCCACGGAATTCTATCAAGCTAGCAACGCAAAACTGGCAATCAAGTATCGAAATTTGGCAAGCTAGCAACGCAAAGCTGGCAAGCATGCAAAGCAAAGCTAGCAAGCTAGCAACGCAAACCTAGCAAGCTAGTAACGCAAATCTAGCAAGTTAGCAACACAAATATAGCCATCTAGCAAGCGAGAAACTCAAAGCTAGCAAGCTATCAACGCAAATTTAGGAAGTTATAAACAAAGCTTGCAAGCTAGCAACGCAAACTTGAAAGCTAACGAGGCAAACAAGCAAGCTAGCAAAGCAAATCTAGCAAACTACCTACGC
>NW_019723106.1:0-669 GCF_002891405.2 Cryptotermes secundus
GGCACATTGAACATCTATAAACTTCAATGTATGTTTAATCAAATGCAATTTACAGAATTCAAATGTAACCTATAATTCAGGAAATATAGCCAATTGAAATTGTGTCCATCTTTCTGAATCACCCTGCACTTCAATGTGCCAGGAAAGGTGCCATTCCAAAACATAATGGGGGGCAACAGAGTCCTGTGGCAGTATGTAGGCTGCACAGTATCTCACATTAGTTTATTTCAGCTGGTAGTTTGAAAATAAATTTTGAGTGACGATCCTTAAATCATTTGCTTTACTTTACACAGCCAAGCTTGTTGCGGCCCCTTACACAAACATAATTCCTGTGTTTTAACAGATTCTCCTTACTGAACTGAGATCTACTTACCTACCGGTAGGTGACAAACATGAACAAAATATTAACTTGTTAACTTACCTCTGTTGTTGTCAAAGCTGTTGTTTCCTGTGAATCATCATCACAATGAACCGTGTAGAAATACGGTACACAACCTCGATTCTGAAGTTGGCATCGTAAGAATTTGGAAGTTCGCAGATTTGAACCTGGTATTAACGATGTTGATCAAGAAATTCCTCGTCTTTGTAAAATCAGGAAGTCTATTATGGAGTTCTGAAGAGCTCACAACTGACGAAATCCTTAACCAATTTAATTAAATTTATATCTTA
>NW_019723107.1:0-506 GCF_002891405.2 Cryptotermes secundus
CGTTGCTACCTTGCTAGCTTTACGTCGCTACCTTGATAGCTTTGTGTTGCTACCTTGCTAGTTTGTCGTTGATAGCTTGCTAGCTTTGGTTTGCTAGCTTGCTATATTGCTAGATTGGCGTTGCTAACTTGCTAGCTTTGCGTTGCTACCTTGCTAGCTTTACGTCGCTACCTTGATAGCTTTGTGTTGCTACCTTGCTAGTTTGTCGTTGATAGCTTGCTAGCTTTGGTTTGCTAGCTTGCTATATTGCTAGATTGGCGTTGCTAACTTGCTAGCTTTGCGTTGCTACCTTGCTAGCTTTACGTCGCTACCTTGATAGCTTTGTGTTGCTACCTTGCTAGTTTGTCGTTGATAGCTTGCTAGCTTTGGTTTGCTAGCTTGCTATATTGCTAGATTGGCGTTGCTAACTTGCTAGCTTTGCGTTGCTACCTTGCTAGATTTTGGTTGCTAGCTTGCTAGATTTGCGTTGCCATCTTTCTAGTTTTGCTTTGCTAGCTTGTTAGCTT
>NW_019723108.1:0-182 GCF_002891405.2 Cryptotermes secundus
AGCAGGTTGCTTCACCGCCATTGGTGAAGGAGATCCAGCACCACTATGTATTGATCAGTAACCTGCAGTGAGTATTTAAACACAACATCTCTGAACATCATTACAAATAAATTGTGGAACAATACAACTAATCAATAGTCTTTTCTTCAGCTCATTCATATGAAGTGCATCAAAATCACCAA
>NW_019723108.1:267-403 GCF_002891405.2 Cryptotermes secundus
GTTGTTGTCAACTACATGTTCACACTTGAGGCATTCAAGTTACCTTTTATTACACTTAATTCAAGGACACATTCTCTCACCAAGTAAGTTGTTAATGATTTCACTTCACCTTAATCTGATAAAGTTTGACTCTATT
>NW_019723109.1:0-434 GCF_002891405.2 Cryptotermes secundus
TCTAGCTTTGCCTTGCAATCTTGCTAGTTTTGCATTGCTAGCTTGGTAGCTTTGTGTTGCTAGCTGGCTAGCTTTCCGTTGCTACCTTGGCAGTTTTGCGTTGCTAGCTTGCGAGCTTTGCGTTGCTAGCTTGTTAGCTTTGCTTTCTAGCTGGCTAGCTTGGATTTGCTAGCTTGCTAGCTTTGCATTGCTAGCTTGCAAGCTTTGCGTTGCTATCTTGCCAGCTGTACGTTTCTAGCTTGCCAGCTCTTAGTTACAAGCTTTCCAGCTTTGCGTTGCTATCTTGCCAGATGTGCGTTGCTTGCTTGCTAGCTTTGCGTTTTTAGTTTGCTAGCATTTTTTGCTATCGTTCTAGCTTTTCGTTGCTGACTTGCTAGCTTTGCATTCCAAGCTTGCTAGGTTTGAGTTGCTAACTTGCTAGCTTTGCGTTGCTA
>NW_019723110.1:0-1007 GCF_002891405.2 Cryptotermes secundus
AAGGTAGCATGTTAGCAACGCAAAGCTACCAAGTTAGCAACGCAAGCTAGAAACAAGCAACGCAAATCTAGCAGGCTAACAACGCAAAACTTGCATCGCCAAGATAGCTAGCTAGCAACGAAAAGCAGGGAAGAGTGAACGAAAAGCTAGCAAGATAGCATCGCAAAGCCAGCAAACTAGCAAAGCAAATCTAGCAAGTTAGCTACGCAAAGCAAGCAAGCTAACAACGCAAATCTAACAAGTTAGATACGCAAAGCTACCAAGCTAGCCACGCAAATCTAGGAAGATGGCAACACAAAAGTGGGAAGCTAGCAACGAAAGCTGGCAAACTAGAAACGCAAATTTGGATAGATTGCAACGCAAAGCTAGCAAGATAGCAACGCAAAACTAGCAAGCTAGAACGCAAAGCTAGCTATTTAGCAACGCAAAGCTACCAAGCTAGCAATGCAAAAGGAGCAAGCTAGCAACGCATATCTGGCAAGCTAGCAACTCAAAACTAACAAGCTAGCAACGCCAAGCTAGCAAGTTAGCAACGCAAGGCTAGCAAGATAGCAAAGCAAAACTATCAAGATAGCAACGCATATCTAGCAATCTAGCAAATTAACAACGCAATGCTAGCAAGCTAGCAACGCAAAGCTAGCAAACTATCAAGTCACAGCTAGCAAGCTAGCCACGCAAATCTAGCAAACTAGCAACGCAAAGCTGGCAAGCTAGCAACGCAAAGCTGGCATGCAAGCAACGCAGAGCTGGCAAGTAAGCAACCCACAGCTGGCAAGCTAGCAACGGAAAGCTAGCAAGCTATCAAAGCAAAGCTAGGAAGCTATCAAAGTAAAGCTAGCAAGCTAGCAACGGAAAGCTAGGAAATTAGCAAAAAAAGATAGCAAGCTATCAACGCGAACCAGCAAGCTAGTCACGCATATCTACCAAGATAGCAACGCAAAGCTACCAAGTTAGCAACGCATACCTAGCAGGCTAGCAACGCAAAGCTAGCAAGCAAGAAAAGCAGA
>NW_019723111.1:0-1267 GCF_002891405.2 Cryptotermes secundus
AGACATGATGATGTCTTGCTTTTCGTGACCTACGCAGCTCCATATGTTGTGAAAGCAGGGAAGTCAGTTCAAGCTTTTTACCCCAAAATGGTGCATATTACTTGCTTAGCACACGCTATGCATAGGGTGGCAGAGGAAGTTAGAGCAAATTTTCCTCAAGTTGATACCCTTGTGTCCAAGGCAAAGAAAATTTTTGTCAAGGCTTCCTCTCATAAAGTCCTCTTCAAGTCCATGGCTCCCGATGTTCCACTTCCACCAGAACCTGTCATCACCCGCTGGGGTACCTGGATAGATTCAGCAATTTATTATTGCAATCATTTCAAGACAGTAAAAAGTGTTATTGAAACACTGAACTCTGACAATGCTAGTGCAATTGAAGCTGCTAAAAGCCTATTTTCAAACAGTGAAATTGAAGGACAGCTGGCTTTTTAAAAGCAAATTTCAATTCCTTAACACATGGAATCACAAGTGTACAGGAAAAAGGTGCAAGCCTCAAAAGTTCTCTGTCTTCATTTAAGAAAGTTGCATCTCATTTGAAAAATGTTGGGGGAGATGTTGGAAAAAATGTGTCAAAGAAAGTGGAAAGTGTTCTAGACAAAAACCCTAGATACAAAACATTGTGTCACATTTCTCAAGTGCTAACTGGTGAATCATTCGATACTTCCTCCATTGAAGAAGAACTTACTGCCGCAGACATAGTGCACTTCAAGTATGCTCCAATTATATCAACAGATGTGGAGAGGAGTTTCTCCAAGTACAAAACTGTGTTGCCCGACAACAGGCGATCCCTCACGTTTGAGAACCTCCACATGCTGATTGTTACCTACTGCAATAATTCTGAATAAGGTAAGATTTATGTATCTAAATTTCACTATCTTCAAGGAACTACATAAGCTTTCTAGAGCAGAAAAATTCGCGGGTATAAATTTATTTAGTTATTTATAGTTTCAGCTCTAATTTTAAAGAAATAATAACTGTGCCATACTAACTGTTATACAATAGTAGGCCTATTTTATTGCAAAAGTCATTCATTTAAAATAAAATTCTGTCTCGACTTTCCAAAACATCTATTTTTCATGTAGTAAAAAATATATTTAAAAATGTATTCTTTTCAGGAATCAGTAATGGAAATTTTGCTTATATATTCCTGAAGAGAGTTGTTCATGACTGGAGAAAACATTAAGCTTGTATCACCTAATGGCACTTATTTCATCTACTAGGCAGCAGGAGACTACATAGCATTTTAATTATAAATTGTGCTAATTTT
>NW_019723112.1:0-437 GCF_002891405.2 Cryptotermes secundus
TGAGGGTGATCGTGGAGCAATTGGTGGAATGAAGATTGGCAAGGGGAACCGTAGTACTCGGAGGAAACCTTCCCCAACGCCACAAATCCCACTTGACCAGACCCGGGATCGAACCCGAGCCGCCGCGGTGGGAAGCCAGCGACTAAACCCTTGAGCTATGGCGCGGCCTTCTAAATAATATTTACAGATTCTGTTCATACCTCACAGGAAACACATTACGTCTCCGCTACAGAGCCCAACCGGTTAATGCTGTTTGGGGAAATAGTCGCTGTTTATTGTGAGGACCATACGGAACACATAAAGACACTGTGTGGGCAGAATGCAGAGACTATATAAGAATTCAGTCCGTACCTCACAGGAAACGCATTACGTCTCCTCTACAGAGCCCAACCGGTTAATGCTGTTTGGGGAAACAGTCTCTGTTTATTGTGAGAATC
>NW_019723112.1:589-683 GCF_002891405.2 Cryptotermes secundus
ATAGGGAACACATAAATGCACTGTGTGTGCAGAATACAGAGTTTCGGTGTGTTAAAACAAGCACTATTGTGCTTTAAAGGACTGATTGATTGTT
>NW_019723113.1:0-430 GCF_002891405.2 Cryptotermes secundus
CTCCGCAATAAGTCTCCTAGAGAATCTGTTCTGCTCTGCCTCAGAGCAGGAACACGTAAAACGCTCTTGCAAACACGGCTATGAACCATTTTGTTCCATACATGGGACTGGAAAGATATCCTAGCCAGCTGAGTGACTATAAGTTTTGTTCCAAAGTGACAGTACTCTTCAGACTTTCCTTAGTCACCCTGTCTTTCTACGCCATAACCTACCCGGCTAACATAATATAAAATTCAAAAATTTCCCCTCACATCCGAAAAATCAGGGTCTCAAAAATTCCGTCACCAGTGAATATCCAAGCACAAAATAACAAAACCATTTTTTAAAATCTGAATGACGCAATATCGGTCAGATGTGAATTTACGAACGTCACAAATGAATTTCTTTAAAATTTAATGGCGATTTTGTAACGCCGTTAATTAATAACATA
>NW_019723114.1:0-625 GCF_002891405.2 Cryptotermes secundus
TTATTATTCTAATTTAATTGTTAAAAGTTCGTGAATCGAAGTTCAGTTCAAGTCACTGATTACACTTTCACTTGTTTCAGTCTCATTTTTTACTTACGCTCACAACTGTGTCTAGTTCTTTTTTTTTCCCTTGGCACTACAGCCCCAGTGGGCCTAGGCCTACCTCCATGAACTTCCGTTCACTTCGGTTTTTCTAGATCTTACACATTCGGTAGGACTCCTTGGGCGAGTGATCAGCTCATCGCAAGGCCTCTACCTGTAGACAAACACAGAAAAACGCACACAAACATCCATGCCCTGAGTGGGATTCGAACCCACGATCCCGGCTTCCGAGCGGGCGAAGACAGTGCATGCCATCTAGTTCTTTTAAACTAGGTAATTATTATTATTGTTAAAAGTTCGTGGATTAAAGTTCAACTTATGTTATTGGTTACACTTTCACTTGTTTGTGAGGTCTCACTGTTCTTCCGTGTTCTTTGATGTTGCTGGATCTGTTATGACCGTTGTCGTGATGGGTACCTTACCTCTATATGATTATCAATAGTCAGACTTTGTGGTTAAGTAGTCAGTACTACTGAAGGTAACAGGAATGTCCTGTTCTCTATTCTCGGCATGAAGATCGGAT
>NW_019723115.1:0-589 GCF_002891405.2 Cryptotermes secundus
TAACTGGCTAACTCCATGGGCCTAACAGTCGCTCAGCTAGTCAGTGAAATGCCATGATTACCACCACCAGAACCTATCCATAACCAGAAGAAATCCAATCTATAGCCACACAGATTATTTCTATAAAATTTAGTTTAAATACTATCCTCCCATACATGCGGTAGCGTAGTTGGTTGAGGAACTATGCTACAAGCCGGAAGGTCGCGGGATCGAATCCCGATGAGGTGGATTTTTACTATTTACTTACTCCTTCCAGCCGCATTATGGCCCGGGGGTCGACTGAGCCTCTAACAGAAATTAATACCAGGAATATTCCTGGGGGTAAAGGGCGGCCGGCGCGTAAGGGTGACCTCACCGCCATCTGTGAGCCGACTGTCTAGAAAATGTGGGAACCTCAACATCTCACAATCCTGTGGGCCTCCAAGGCCTGTTACAGGGATACTTTTACCTTAATTTTACCCATGCAGCGTATTTATATGTTTCTTAATATTTTCTCAATACCTAACGAGAGTTAAGCCGATCACAATGGACGCGCGGTCTAAGACATGAATTATCTTCTACAGCTCGAAAACTGAGGTCGTGAGTTCGG
>NW_019723116.1:0-746 GCF_002891405.2 Cryptotermes secundus
ACCTAGCAAACTAGCAACGGAAAACTAGCATGCTAGCAACGTAAACTGGCAAGATAGCAACGCAAAACTAGCAATTAGAAACACAAATCTAGCAAGTTAGCAACGCATATCTAGCATGATAGCAAGCTAGCAACAGAAAGCTAGCAAGCTAGCAACCCAAACCTGGCAAGCTAGCAACTCAAAGCTGGCAAGCTAGCATCGCAAAGCTGGCAAGTTCTCAAGTGAAAATTGTCAAGCTAGCAACGCAAAATTAGAAAGCTAGCAACGCATATCTAGCAAGCTAACAAGCTAACAACAGAAAGCTTGCAGGTTGGCAACGCAAATATAGCAAGCTAGCAACGCCATGCTAGGAAGTTAGCAACGAAAAGCTAGCAAGCTATCAACGCAAAGCTAGCAATCTAGCAACACAAAGTTAGCAACTCAACATAGCAAAGTTGACAATCTAGCAAAGCAAAGCTGGCAAGCTAGCAACGCACAGCAGGCAAGCTAGCAAAGCAAAGCTTGCAAGCTATAAAAGCCAAGCTAGCGAGCTAGAAACGATTACCTAGCAAGCTAGCAAAGCAATGATAGGAAGCTAGCAACGCAAAGCTAGCAAGCTAGTAACATAAAGCTAGGAAGTTAGCAAAGCCAAGCTATCAAGCTTGCAACGCAACAATAATAAGCTAGCAACGGAAATCAAGCAATCTAGGAAGATAGCAATCCAAACCTGGCAAACTAGCAACGCAAAGCTGGCAAACTAGAAACGC
>NW_019723117.1:0-1122 GCF_002891405.2 Cryptotermes secundus
GCAAGCTTGCAAGCTAGTAAAGCCAAGGTAGCAAGCTAGCGACGCAAAGATAGCAAGCTAGCAACAAAAACTTGCATGATAGCAACGCAAAGCTAGCAAGTAGGCAACGCAAAGCTAGCAAGTTAGCCACCCAAAGCTAGCAAGCTAACAACGTATATCTAGCAAGCTAGCAACGCTAAGCTTACAACCCAACAACGGAAAGCTAGCAAGCTAGCAACGCAAAGCTAGCAAGCTAGCAACGCAAAGCTAGCAAGCTAGAAACGCAAAGCTAATAAGCAAGAACCTCAAATCAAGCAAGCAACGCAAAGCAATCAAGCAATCAAGGATCGCAAAGCTAGCAAGATAGCAAAGCAACGCTAGCGAGGTAATAAAGCAAAGCTAGCAAGCTAGCAAATCAAAGCTACCAAGCTAGCAACGCAAACTTGCAAGCTATCAAACTAGCAACGCAATGCTAGTGGCAACCACGGAAAGCTAGCAAGCTAGCAACGAAAATCTAGCAAGCTAGCAACACAAAGCTAGCAAGCAAGTAAAACAAAGCAAGCAAACAAAGAACCCAAAGCAAGCAAGGAAGCAAGGTACGCAAAGGTAGAATGCTAGCAATGCAAAGCAAGCAAGCTATCATGCTAGCAAAGCAAAGGTAGCAAGCATTGTACGCAAATTTAGCAAGCTAGCAATGCAAAACTTGCAAGCTAGCAACGCAAGGCTAGCAAGCAACAACCGCAAAGCAAACAAGCAAGCAAGCAAGCAACGCAAAATAAGCAACCTTTCAGCGCATAGCTAGAAAGCTAGCAACGTAAATCTAGCAAGCTTGCAACGTAAATATAGCACGTTAGCAACACAAATATAGCAAGCTAGCAACGCAAAATCTACCTAGCTAGCAACGAAAAAGGCTAGCAAGCTAGCAAGGGAAAGCTAGAAAGCAAGAAACGCAAAACAAACAAGCAAGCAACGCGAAGCTAGCAAACTAGCTACGAAATGCAAGCAAGCTATCAAGCAACGCAAAGCAATAAATCAAACAAATAACGCAAAGCAATCATGCAACGAAAGCAAGCAAACTAGCAGGCAAAAAACAAGCAAGTTACGCAAACAAGCAAGCAACCAAGCAACGCAATGCAAGAAAGC
>NW_019723118.1:0-577 GCF_002891405.2 Cryptotermes secundus
CTCCCGTCCAAGGAGTCCTACCGACTGCTATATTAAGAAACTGAATTTTCACGATGCTCTGTGCTCCAAATGTGAGAAACAGAACTAGAGGAAGAAGAAGAAGAAGAAGAAGAAGAAGAAGAAGAAGAAGAAGAATGCCATCAACACGTGTGCGTAATGGAGATATAGCTCCACGAATCTGGACCTTGGCATTAATCGCATGTAAGTGGTCAGTTTCACGACCAAGTCGCTTTACTCGAGGGAAGAGTGCCCCCAGTAACCTTGGGTAGGATGATGGTGTGAGCCCCGAGCCGGTCTGCACTCTGTGGAGAAAAGAAAAAATTTTTTGAGTCCCATATTTGGAATAGAACCCCGGCCGTAGTCGGTCGCTATTCAGATTTAGCTATACCGGCTCATTGTATAGCTACGAAGGGGGATACAAGAAATGTATCGAAAGCGTCACTCTTTCCAAGCGGTCACGGGATACATACGAGCAGGAGGAGGAGGATGGGAATGGACTGTCTGTCTGTGTGTCTGTCTATCTATCTATGGTTATACAGCCCTTTGTTGGGCCTTGGCCGCTTTTTCAGTTTCTTGA
>NW_019723119.1:0-487 GCF_002891405.2 Cryptotermes secundus
TTCTTTCATTGTTTTTGATGCAATCCAGCAGCCGTTGTTAACTAATATCTGTTATTACTAACGCTAATTCAGGGGCTACATACCACATATGCCCTCATAAAATCTAATTCACTCTCTACCCATATAACCACTAACATACATTTTGTGCAAACCACTGTACATACTTCACACGAGACTATTAATAATAGTGCAAGAATAACCTCAAACACACATTGTCTTTCACTACACACCCACTATTCTTATATTCACTTACTTCCGTTAAATCAATAAATGTACGTTACGGTGTCTTCCTCCTTCACACACACTTCACTTCAATGGCTCAGAGGGAAAACACTTCGATTTCGTTGTGGAACAGACAAAACACAAGTTTGTAAAATTTCGTGCACTCGCCATTACTCTGTCCAGGATAATACTCACATTTAACCATACCACTTGCACTATATCACTGAATCTTTTAAGATATACTTTCAGGCAGATAATTAATCAC
>NW_019723120.1:0-253 GCF_002891405.2 Cryptotermes secundus
GCAATCCCTATTTGTATCAAATATTTTTTTGTTTTTTACTACAAACATCAGAAGAGAGTATACTCGTATATACTGTGTTCTTAAAGGGAATATATTCATATTCTTAAACAGTTCTCTGCATGACTCTATGAAACCACATCCATTTATTATTCTTATAACTCTCTTTTGTATCTTAAAAACTCTTCCAGCTTGTGTTGAGTTACCCCAAAACATTACTCCATATGTCATAATAGAATGGAAGTATGCCTCATAA
>NW_019723120.1:363-447 GCF_002891405.2 Cryptotermes secundus
ATTTTTGATAGTCAGGCCAAGAAATTTAATGTAATTTGCGTTTAATAAAATCGTTCCTATGCCTCCCATTTCTCTATCTAAATT
>NW_019723121.1:0-798 GCF_002891405.2 Cryptotermes secundus
TGTTTCAATTATGAAGTTCCTCTTTGCATTGTGACAAAAGAAAATTTAATATTATTACACAGGAATTAATACTGTGACATGTTGAGCTATGGATCACCCCTACCTCCCCAGCGGTACGTGGCGGTAACGTAACGCTCGCGTTACTACGGTAATAGGCGAGTTCCCGCCCCGCCACTCCCCTCCGCGGTGACGTAACGCGCAGCGCTACGTACCCGTAATCAACTTCCTACTGTGACGTGGCACTCATTACGCAACCGGCAAGCACTGCAGCTATATAAGTGAGCTGCACAGCTCGTACCGAGGAGTTCTACTGTAGCCGTCGGCGACTTCAGTTGTACTGTGACAGCCACCGAGTTAGTTATAACGTGGCCATCGCCGAAGATAGTTCCGAGCAAGCCTACGAGAGTGTGTTATCCACAGTTCTCCAGTCAGCCGACTACAAGTTGGAGTATAGCAGCCGTCGCGGAAAGAAGAACCGGACGTGTGTGTGATTGTGTAAGTGGGAGCGTGTGATACAGTGATACCCAGCTCCCCTACTGTCAACGTGTAGACTACTGAAGACAGAGTGAACTGATTTGCGCATAGAGTTATAAAGTGTGAAACCCCGCAACTGTGAGATAAGTAATTGTTGCCGTTACTTGTAGATTGTTAAATAAACCAATTAACCATCTCTACGACGTCTTCGGTAACGAAACACGTTACAATACAATCAGTATAAAGTTACATAGAATATAGTAATTTTAACAAATAAGAGGAAGCCAAGGTATAGGAAAATAGATAAATTATTATGGAAGGTAT
>NW_019723122.1:0-439 GCF_002891405.2 Cryptotermes secundus
CGTATTTGCTTTACCTCTGCCCGTGTCTCAACTTTGTGGCAGTGCACACATTGTTCTTTGCAGGGCCATCTAGAAAGGGCGTCGGCGTTGTTATGTTTCCGGCCCTGACGATGTTCCGAAGTAAAGTTGTACTCCTGAAGACGCTGTATCCAACGCGCAGTTTGTCCTTCTAAGTTCTTGAAACTCATAACCCAGGTAAGCACAGAGTGGTCCATTCGCAGATGGAACTGTTGTCCGTAGAGGTATTTTGTGGAAATGTTCCAGCGTCCTCACTACGGCAAGTAATTCTCGACGGGTGACGCAGTAGTTTCTCTCTGCTTTGTTTTGCGTCCTGCTGAAGTAAGCTATAACATTCTCTTGTCCGTCCTGTACTTGAGAGAGAACTCCAATTCCGCATTACTTGCATCTGTGTCCACAATGAATTTCTCTTCTGGCTGTG
>NW_019723123.1:0-449 GCF_002891405.2 Cryptotermes secundus
CGGGTTCTAGATCGCATGATTGGATTTAATGGCACTTCGGTTACAATCTCCCTTAATTATAATCAATACAGCACTATCGCTGATTTACACACTTTACAGTAACCGTTACACACGCACTAGGACTCTCAGTCTTCACTAGTCGTATTCTGGTAACGGAATTAAAACAGTCTCACTGTGACTAAATCTTCTGATCACACACTACATCTTCACCGGCCGACTTCTAATTATTCTTCAACTACGAAACTCCCGTGGCTATGTCCTACAGACAACTAATTCTGAACTGAAGTATACTGAATCTCATATCCTCTCCGCGCTGACCACGCACAGAAAACAGAGCATTGTACTGTTACGTGGCGCAGACCACATAAAAACACATGTCACGTGATCGGTACCTAGCTAGTTCGTTGGTGCGCTGACTGCTGTCTAGCAACGAGCTGTAACTTTCGACC
>NW_019723124.1:0-229 GCF_002891405.2 Cryptotermes secundus
TACTCCAAATTTGTCATACTTGTCCCTCAATCAATAACAAGTCTGCGTGCTGTGCTGGTGATGTGATCGGTGTCTGAGGTAGTATTGGCAGGAATATGTACAGTGTTTAACACACAATTCGGTGTATGTTTTAATTTCTTTTGGCACTACAGCCCCAATTTAGGCCTTGGCCTACCTCCAAGACACTCTCTGCTTCACATAGGTTTACCATATCTCAGGCATCCGTTAA
>NW_019723124.1:266-719 GCF_002891405.2 Cryptotermes secundus
CAGCTTATCACAAGGCCTCTACCTGTACACAAACACAGGAAAATGCATGCACACACATACACACCAAATATTTATGCACCGAGTGGGATTCGAACCAACAATCCCAATTTCTCGCTAGTGAAGACAGGCAAACTCCATAACTGATCCCAATGGTGTCTGCAAGCTCATGGACTGTTTGGTGACAGTCTTTGTGGATGAGTTCCAAAATTCTTCAACATTTTCTGTCATTTTGCTGGTGCTTGGTCACCCTGAATGTTTGTCATCCTCAACAGACACTTGACCAGCCTTGAAATGTGAATGCCATTCAAAAACCACTCTCCCACTTAAAGAATGTTCTCCAAAAGTCTAATGAAGCATTTCGAGAGATTTGGCAGTGGATTTATCAAGCTTCATGCAAAACTTGATAGGGACACATTGCTTGATTTACCATGAAACACAATGTAGGAAAAGGAC
>NW_019723125.1:0-269 GCF_002891405.2 Cryptotermes secundus
ATTAAGCACTATGCCATGAAGACGTATAGGGGAGTGGATGTATAGTTCCACGTTTTCTTGACCTCTGCACTAGTTGCAGGTGAGTGGTCAGCTTCACGCCCAGGCCGCTGTACCCTCGTGAAAAGAGCCCCCAGTATCCAATGGATAGGGGGTTGGGTGGGCCCCAGAGTCGGTCTGGACGAAGTGGTGAAGAAAAAATTCTTGGCCCTACCCGGACTCGAACACCGATCCCTCAGTTTTCCAGCTCGTAGCCAGTCGCTATACCGACT
>NW_019723126.1:0-381 GCF_002891405.2 Cryptotermes secundus
TGAGCGCCTGACTGAATGAGGATACTCCACGGCTCCTTATATAGGCTAGCTCGTATCCAAGGAAATTCCTTCAAGCCTATTTGTTGCCGCGAAACGTGCTTGAATAGTTGCCTAACAAAACAGACAATTCCTTGCCTGTCTCCACTATTCTGGCTTTATACGCGGTAGCATAGTTGGTTGAGACACTATGCTACAAGCCGGAAGGTCGCGGGATAGGATCCCAATGAGGTAATTGAATTTTTTCAATTTATTTAATCCTTCCAGCCGCACTATGGCCCTGGGGTCGACTCAGCCTCTAACAGAAATGAGTATCAGTAATCTTGCTGGGGATAAAAGGCGGCCGGCGCGTAAGGCTGACAACCTTAGCGCCATCTTTGAGCC
>NW_019723127.1:0-433 GCF_002891405.2 Cryptotermes secundus
GAGACTGTGTGCTCTTCTGAATGCTGATCGAATGAAAAGTCGATTTTTTATGCGTGTTGTGAGCAATGCTGCTTCGAGATTTGAATTTGGAAGCATGAGAAAACGTGGACAATCTGTGACTTTGAGGCATGACGTTGACTCTTAAGAAGTGTGTTATGACTGCCGTGTAGCAAACCATAAACAGTTCGCTATATGAATGGTACTACTATAATTGCCCTTTGTTCTTTAAATACACACCGTGCAGTCTGGTTTTAGCTGCCAACTCCAGTCACGAGCAGTGAAGTGGCCAGCTGTGTTGTGTTATGACCAGTGGAGGATATTTTACTTTGAACTGAATGAGAACAAAGTTTTATCAGAGTCAGAATTTGACACTGAAAATTGATGTTTGCTGTAACGCCGGGTCTACGTTACGTCAGAGGGCGTCCCCCACCCC
>NW_019723128.1:0-1064 GCF_002891405.2 Cryptotermes secundus
TATTCTTCCTATGTCATGTTTAGAATGTAATATTTATTATACAGGGTTTTAGTATAAAAAGAAATGACACTTTAACGTTTTATAGAAACCAAAAAGTATTGTTGATATAGCTGAAATACTTGCATTTTTTGTTCCATATATATGTCTCTTTAAGTTTGTGGGGACTCTAAGTTACAATGTTCTTTGTGTGTGGGGGACTTTTGTTACATGACAGATATCTATCATATGGAATGACACAAGACGATAAAGTGATACGAACTTAAAGACAAAATTTGGGGGATGCAAGTTTGGCTATATGAAGAAGAAATACTTTTATAGAAAAACATTGATGATAGTGTGTATCTTTTTATACTAACCTTCCCTGATTTGTCTGACATGTGACAAAAAGAAAAAATATGTTGCAGAGAAATAATTTGCTTTATTAAAAAGATCTGTTGAGATGTGAGAAAAATACATTTTTTACCTTTGTCCCCCTCTGATAAATCTGATATTGTTACAACACATTTTTACAATGATTGTAATGATTGGGTTTTTTATAATGTAAAGCAAGCATTTTATGAAGAAGCTGAACTGATTGTATATGTAGTAAATATAGTATGAAAGAAATAAAACTTTCCATTGTTTATAGAGAAAGTAAGTATTGTTGATAGTCAAAATTACTTACTTGCATGGTTTTTTTGTTTGTATGATGACTAAGTTGCATGTTGTATATGTGTCACTGTTGTTGTTGACAAAGCCTATATAAATTGTGTGTGTGTGAGACAAGTCTCTCTGACTTTGTAACTTTGTCAAAAGTCTCCCTACATGTCAGAGACTTAATTTATAAGGCTTTGTCAACAACAGTGACACATATTACATACAACCCATGCAACTTAGTCATACATGGATTTTTGATGTCTTTAAGTTTGTAAGTAAAGTAATTTTTTGACTATAATCAACAATACTACTAAAAATGTTTTGAGTGTTTCTCCTCCCCCTCCTCCTTCCATGATCTTTCCTGCTCATTAAAAAATCCTGGGTTTTTTTGGACTTTGCCTATTGTCCAGATTCTAAATAACTAAGAA
>NW_019723129.1:0-245 GCF_002891405.2 Cryptotermes secundus
GTTGCTAGTTGCTAGATTTCGTTGCTATCTTGATAGTTTTGCATTTCTAGCTTGCTAGCTTTGCTTTGCTAACTTCCTAGCTTTGCGTTGCTAGCTTGCTAGCATTGCGATGACAACTTGCTGGCTTTGCGATTCTAGATTGCCAACTTTGCGTTCCTATCTTGCTAGAATTGCGTCGCTAGCTTGATTTCTTTGCGTTGTTAGCTTGCTAGCTTTGCGATCTAACTTGCTAGCTATGCAAAATT
>NW_019723130.1:0-738 GCF_002891405.2 Cryptotermes secundus
AAAATACAATAAATTAGATTATATAAAACAAGTTATAGTATAAAACAAGAATAAAATTCATTAATTTATGTTTTACATCATCAAGTCAGTCGTTGGTTTTGAAATTTTGTTGCGTTCCCACGGACAAATTGGAATATTCTATATTTTGTGTATATAAAAATTGTATAGGAGACTCGTGATGTAGATGTAGTAATATTAATGGTATTTAGTCGGTGCCCCATCTTACAAAGTATTGTCCGTTCTGTAGGGAATGTAAACAACGACTCTAGGCACTGATCTTGGTATTAGTTGTGTTGTGACGGTTGCATATTGTAACACAACAGGATGCATGAAGTGAAAAAAATAAATAATTAATTAAGCACTGATCCATGAGAGTGTATGGGGGTGGTTGATGAATATAACCGTATTTGCTTGACCGCGGCGCTAGTTGGAGGCGAATGGTCAGCTTCACGCCCCTGCCGCTTTATCCCCGGGAAGAGAGCTCCCGATACCCGTTGGATAGGAGGCTGGGTGGACCCCTGAAGCGGTCTGGACGATGTCTGACCCCTCAGTGGGCCAGCTGGTATCCAGTCATTATACCGACTGCGCTATCCTGGCTCGAATTATTTACTTGTAAACTGAGCAAATATTGTTTCGAAATATGAAAATAAACACCGCGAATGTTTACATTTTGAGCCGTGTTTGATTGTAGTCCTAGGACCCTTTAGTTAAGTTGCATCATGTTTTGGTCATGTCGTT
>NW_019723131.1:0-345 GCF_002891405.2 Cryptotermes secundus
AATTCCAATTTTCGGCAATCTAATGAGCCATAAGAGATCTGAGCAAATTTGGTGGTGTTTGTAATTTAATGATAATGAACTGCAACCACAATCAACAAGCAGGCTTTTCAAAATTCAGCTCTTATTGAACTTTTTCGTTCAGAAATTTCAGACAGTTTATAAACCAAACCAACAACTGTCTTTGGATGAATCTGTGATTCCTTGGAGGGAAAAGCTTCGAATGCGAACATATAATCCTGGGAAACTTACAAAGTATGGCCTACTTGTTCGTGTAGTCACTGAAAGCACTTCAGGCTACATTGGAAATTTAGACATTTATTCTGGTGAAGGAAAGAAATTACAAGA
>NW_019723132.1:0-502 GCF_002891405.2 Cryptotermes secundus
TTTCAAATTCTTTATTTTAATGTGAACATTTAAAAGAATTTTAGGTCGAAATTATATACACTTCTTTGAATTCGTTCAAAACTCAATTAAAATTAAAAAAATTTTTCAATCTCTTTATTTTAATGTGAACATTTCAAAGAATTTTAGGTTGAAATCATATACACTTCGTTGAATTCGTTCAAAATTCAATAAGAATTACTTAATTTAACTTAGAATCGTTCTAAATATCTTTAAATTTTCGAAAAAATTATGTAAATCGTCATAAAGACTGCTAGAATTCCCAAAATTAGTGTGAAATTTTTCACAAAATAATTGATTTCATTTATAATATTTTGAAATCGAGAAAGAATTGTTGGTTCAAATTAAATGAATAAGGTTTAAGAAGGTCAAAATTAGTTTATATTTCCTTAATTTATAATGAGAGCCCTCAAAATATGATTAAAATTAATTAATAATAAAATAACGTAAAAAATATTCGATAGATTTCCATAAATTTAGGTAA
>NW_019723133.1:0-1032 GCF_002891405.2 Cryptotermes secundus
AAATATTAGTTCAGTGTAGCAGTTTTAGGACAGCCTCTGTGGTCTTGTGGCCAGAGTTCCTGGCTACCCAGAGGTCCCGGGTTCGATTCCCGGCTCTACCAAATTTTCTGAGAAGTAATGGATCTGGAACGGGAAGGAAATAGCGGCTCCAGTCTATAAAACCGAGATTAACAGCCGTGAGGAACTGTNCATCACCACCAGGAGGCGGTCGCTTACTCGGTATAGTTCGCTTGCGGACTTCAGGCCACCTACTTTGTTTTCTGTAGCAGTTTTAGCATAGTAAGACACCTGAAGATGACCATTTAAGGTCGAAACATATTGTGTCGAAAATGAAAGTGTAAGAAAGGAACAATTTGTTGCATTGTTGACGGACTGTGTAGTGCATGAACAGTTTTAGATAATTTTGGAGGTCCTGTTCAGTTATTTTACGCTACCACATCAATTGCTGAGGTTATACAGCGTCGAACTTGACTTCGTAGAATCGAATGAAATTACATACTGTCGTGGCCTAGTTTAAGCCAGGGACCTTTATGACGCTGTGTCGAAGAGGCATCAGGATGTGAACTACGGCGCATGCGCTGCAGCACACTGTGTGGCGACACTGATATGTAGGGAAATGCAGCGTGCAACATTTGGAACTTACCTCCTGTGTTAGCAGATGCCAAATGCCTTCATTAGTCGCGGTGGGCTGCTTCAACGCATAAAAACCAGTTTAAAAATTTCTCTGACGTGGCTGATTTTGTGCGCAGAGAAGCTCAAGTTAAGGAAACCAGCTTCTTAACAAACACAATGCACAAAGAGAAGTGATGTTCTCTAGAATGTAGGTTTGTTCTGCCTAAGGAATAACACAGTTCAGTGGACGCAAGCTTAAACCTGCGCTTCGCCATTCACGAGAAAGGCCCTCTGATATGACGCAAGATTAATAAAGTAAAAAAAGGCAAATCAGTCCTTGTGCTCAACTAATTAAGCACTACACCACGAGGACGCATGGGGGAGTGGATGTATAGATTCATGTTTCCTTGACCTCGGCAC
>NW_019723134.1:0-612 GCF_002891405.2 Cryptotermes secundus
GGGTAGTGATGGAGCCTCTTCCTTAAACTTCTGCAATCGAAGTGGAGCCTTAACAAAACTTTTCTCTCCATTTGCTATTAATTTATCTACATCAAAATAGCTCTCTCACACCTCTTCTGCTACCCTATGCAGAGCATGTGCGAGACACGTTGCATGAATCATTTTGGGATAGAGTACCTGAAGTCCCTTTGCTGCCTTTACCATATATGGAGCGGCATCCGTTAAGAAGAGGAGCACATTCTCTCGTTCTACCTTATTTGGCCACAGCAAATTCATCGCATTGTCGAAAACAACAGCAATGGAAGAATTATTCACTTTTTCCAACACCTCACATGCCAATTGGAATATATCCCGAGGCTGGTAATCTTTCAGTATACCAACAACAACATTCGCTACAAATCTACCACTTACGTCGGTAGTTTCGTCGACAGACACCCATATTTTATTATTTCCGACACAGTTTCTTATTTTATTGTTGGTAACATCGTAGCAGGAAGTGAGATAATTCTTTCTTAATGTGGATTCGGTCGGAATGGGATGAGCTGTATATTTTTCGAGGAAGTTTCTGAAACTAGGTGTATCTACTTTATGTAATGGAATATTTGATGAAAC
>NW_019723135.1:0-590 GCF_002891405.2 Cryptotermes secundus
ATACCCAGTTTGACTGATGCCGAGCCGGAGCGAGTGTTTCGATTTTTGGTTCGAGCCAAGCAGGTCTATGACCTAAAGTTAGTCACGGATGGGTAATTCTTGGCCCTGTTAGTCGCGAGAACTGCTGGAAGACTTATGAATATAATTAGTGGACATTTGTGGCTATCTTCTGACTGGGCGTTGGTTTGTTCGGATATTCTGTCTGTATTTCTTCCTCTTCGCATGCGAGAGGGTCTTTTGTCAAAGTATGTCTTGGACCGTTTTCAAGGTCATGGAGAAGACTTGGCCCAATTTATTACGTCTGTAGTGAATGCCGCGGGTATCCTTGAATACCAAGTTTCTGAGTCGGCCTTAGTTCGCCGTATTATGCAGAATATTCATCCCAGTGTGCGACCTTGGTTGACTTAAGAGTCTGAACCGAGATCGGTAGAGGAGTTGTATGCACTCGCGAGCCGTGTCGCTGAAACCCGTGCTGTCGACCAGCGCAGGGAGAGTACAGAGTGGCGTGTTCCCGGAGAAAAGGTTTCGCGGGATGAGCGGGAGAGATGTCCAATTAGTATGGTCACGACTGAGAGTTCTCGGCCGCGGAG
>NW_019723135.1:733-1149 GCF_002891405.2 Cryptotermes secundus
GAGCGCCCGAGAGTGAGAGGTCTATTCAGCGAATTTTGCCCGTAAAAGATGGGGGCCATATCCCATGGGTGATGTTGACTATTAAAAATTATTGCATGCCAGCCATCTTGTATTCGGGTTCGTCGTTTTCTTTTGTTCGACGAGACGTATTTCAGCAGATCCAGAGCCTGGGATTGCCGTGTGTGATAAAGGAGGCAAACCATAAGATTAACACGGCTAGTGGCCACAGCCGTGTGATCAAGGAGGCCGTCTCGTTGCAGTAAAAGATTCACTCTTTTTCATAGAAGTACGATTTCTTGGTGTTTGATAATTCTCCTGTGCCCTGTATATTAGGGCTGGATTTCCTGTCATTTGCAAAAATTCAGCTATACTTTGCGACGTCTTCGTTTTCCTTTGCGTTTGAAAAGTCGCGTCAC
>NW_019723136.1:0-430 GCF_002891405.2 Cryptotermes secundus
GTTGATTTTCGCTACCCGGGGAGGAAGGGAACGGCGAACTTTCGAATTAGTTCCGTTAGTACAAGAGATGCTCAGAAACTCAGGGAAGTAAGGGAGAAACTAGAGCAGAAGTTAGATCACTTGTCCGAAAAAGATAAACAAGTCTTGTTACCAGTGCTTGAAGAATATTTAGATTTATTTTGTAACGACAGCACAGGTGTGCTACCCACTACGACGAAGGGCTATCACGAGATTCGGACAGGGGACGCCCTGCCGATTAAGAAGAACCCATATCGTGTACCCTATGCATTAAGGGAGGAGATGAGACGCCAGCTAGATGAGATGTTGGCTAAAGGGGTTATTACTNCCCTGCGCCTCGCCGTCGGCGGCGCCAGTGATTTTAGTACCCAAGAAATCACCGGATGGAATTCCAAAATATAGATTTTGTACC
>NW_019723137.1:0-484 GCF_002891405.2 Cryptotermes secundus
ACGCAAATCTGGCAAGCTAGCAACGGAAAGCTGGCAAGCTAGCAAAGCAAGGGTGGCAAGATAGCATCGCAAAGCTGGCAACCTAGCAACGCATACCTAGCAAGCTAGAAGCGGGAAACTAGCAAGCTAGCAACGCAAAGCTAGCAAGCTAGCAAGGCATAGGTATCAAGCAAGCAGCGCAAAGCTGGCAAGCTTGCAACGCATACATAGCACACAAGTAACGGGAAGCTAACAAGCTAGCAACGCAAAGTTAGCAAGCTAGAACCGCTAAGCTGGCAAGCTAGCAACGAATATCTAGCAAGCTAGCAATCTAGCAACACAAAGCTAGCAAGCTAGCAACGCCAAGCTAGCAAGGTAGCAACGCAAACCTATCAATCTGGTAACGCTAACTAGAAAGTTAGAAACACAAGGCTACCAAGATAGCAACGCTAAGCTAGCTATCTAGCAACACAAAGCTAGCAAGCTAGCAACTCCAAGCTAGCAA
>NW_019723138.1:0-423 GCF_002891405.2 Cryptotermes secundus
AAGTACAAAGTTATCCGCACTTTCACCATAACACATCTTTAGGTTGATCACACTGCCTTCTGAGCAAGCATGCATGTCTGCCTGCTTAGAGTTGGTACTACTGTGGTCACGTGATCGAAGTTTGTCATTGATTGCGTCAGTTTCATTTGAACTGTTTGATCTGTAACTTAGATAATTGCTAAAATATAATAGTGTGTTGTGTTACATTGTTACAAGGTGTAGATCCAGCAACCATCTTAGTAAAAAAAGACTCCTTTTGAAACATCAAATCGCTGTGCATAAGAATCGCTACAAGACAGAAGTAATAGGGCCGCGCCATAGCTCAAGCGGTTAGTCGTTGGCGTCGCTGGCCTTGCTCCGGGGCTCTGGTCAAGTGGAATTTGTGGTGGACAAAGTGGCGTTGGGGTAGGTTTTTACCGAGTA
>NW_019723139.1:0-855 GCF_002891405.2 Cryptotermes secundus
GCAACGCGAAGCTAGCAAGCGAGCAACGCAAAGCTTGCAAGCTAGGAACGGAAAGCTAGCAAGTTAGCTACGCAACGCTAAAAGCAAACCACGCAAATCTAGCAAGTTAGAAACTCAAAGCTGGCAAGCTAGCAACNAAGCAAGCTAGCAACGCAAAGCTGGCATGCTAGCAACGCAAAGATGGCAAGCTAGCAACGCATACGGGCAAGCCAGCAACGCAAAGCTGGCAAGGTAGGAACGCAAAGCTGGCAAGCTAGCAACGGAAATCTAGCAAGCTAGCAACGCAAAGCTAGCAAGCTACTAACGCAAAGCTAACAAGCTAGAAACGCAAAGCTACCAAGCTAGCGACGCAATGCTACAAAGCTTGCAACGCAAAACTAGCAAAGCTAGCAACGCAAAGCTGTCTACCTAGCAACCCAAATCTACCAAGCTAGCAACGCAGCTAGAAACGCGAAGATAGCAAGAGAGCAACGCAAGCCTAGCAAGTTAGCAACGCAATGCTAGCAACGCAATGCTAGCAACGCAATGCTAGCAACGCAATGCTAGCAACGCAATGCTAGCAACGCAATGCTATCAAGCTAGAAACGGAAACCTTTCAAGCTATCAACGCAAAGCTGGCAGGCTAGCAACGCAAACCTGGCCAGCTAGCAAAGCATATCTAGCAAGCTAGCAACGCAAAGCTAGCAAGCAAGCCACGCAAATCTATCAAGCTAGGAACGCAAACTAGCAAGTTAGCAACGCAATGCTAGCAACGCAATGCTATCAAGCTAGAAACGGAAACCTTTCAAGCTATCAACGCAAAGCTGGCAGGCTAGCAACGCAAACCTGGCCAGCTAGCAAAGCATATCTAGCAAG
>NW_019723140.1:0-198 GCF_002891405.2 Cryptotermes secundus
ATCTAGCAAGCTAGGAAAGCAAACCTGGAAAGCTAGCAACGCAAACTTGCAAGCTATCAAATCTAAGCTGGAAAGCTAGCAACGCATATATAGCAAGCTAGCAAGCTAGCAACGCAAAGCCAGCTATTTAGCAACGCAAAGCTAGCAAACTAATAACGCCAAGCTAGAAAGGTATCAACGCAAAATTATCAAGCTTGC
>NW_019723140.1:277-783 GCF_002891405.2 Cryptotermes secundus
AAAGCTAACAAGCAAGAAACGCAAAGCAAGCAAGTATCGCAAAGCTAGCAAGCTAGCAACGCGAAGCTAGCAAGCTATCAAGACAAAGCTAGCAAGCTAGCAACAATAAAGCAAGCAATTTAACAACGCAAATTTGGCAAGCTTGCAACGCAAACTGGCAAGCTAGCATATCAAAGCTGGCAAGCTAGCAACCCAAAGCTGGCAAGCTAGCAACGAATATCTAGCAAGCTAAAACGGAATGCTAGCAAGCTAGCAACGCAAAGCTAGCAAGCTAGCAACGCAAAGCTAGCAAGCTAGCAACGCAAAGCTAGCAAGCTAGCAACTTAAAGATAGCAAGCTAGCAACGCAAACAAGCAAGCTAGAACGCAAAGCTAGCAAGCTATCAACGCAAAGCTACCAAGCTTGCAACCGAAATCTACCAAGCTACCAACGCAATTCTAGCAAGCTAGCAACACAATGCCAGCTAGATGGCAAGGCAAAGCTAGCTAGTTAGCAACACAAATCTA
>NW_019723141.1:0-116 GCF_002891405.2 Cryptotermes secundus
GCGCAGAGGGACACTTCAACCTTCTCAGTTATTTCTGACTGGAGAATGTGTTTATCGTGTTCGAGTTTGGCAAAAATGTTTTCAATTCTATGTTGGATTGTCTCATTCAACTCTGA
>NW_019723141.1:222-433 GCF_002891405.2 Cryptotermes secundus
ATGGCCAGCAACTCCTTGTGGCCGGTTTTCCATTTGGCCTCCGTCTCTTCTTGGTAGGATTTCAAGTTGGCGTCCATTCTGTCCTGATGTGTCCGGAACATTTCTTGCAGCTGCACTCGGTCGGCATCTGTTTGGCTTGGTTTACCCTCATCTCTTCTTGATGGGATTTCATGCCTGCGTCCATTCTTGCCAACATTTCTTTGTCGGTTTT
>NW_019723142.1:0-707 GCF_002891405.2 Cryptotermes secundus
CATGTTTTTCCGTGGTGGAGTCGAGAATCGATGGTAGTCTTGGTTCGGACGTGAGCTGGAGACCTTGCTCCACTGATACCACATGGCGCTATATGGGTTTTGGCCAGCACAGAGGTTAGCAGAGGATGGGGCTCACATCAAAACCTCAAAGGCAATTAGAATCTGCGCAGTGTTCTTCACAGTATTCAGGAAATGGCCGTCAGAGTCACGTGGGTACCAGAAGTTGTCAGTGGATGGTTGTCATAATGAAATATGACATGGCTGACAATGTAAGATACAATCGAGACAAGAGATGGAGAACCCAAGAGAAAAGCACTAGACATGGAACAACTTGCCAAAAGAAGAGCATTCAGACTACCAAGAAACCGCCAGCAGAAACATCCGTCACATCTTCCGCAGCATTCCGAGGCATAACATGAAATATAAACAAGGGAAGCACAGCTCCTCTCAGGGTGTATTACTGTGGTCCTTAAGAAATGCAGTGAACTGTGTAAGCAAGAAATTCCCTGCCACTCTTAGAAATGCAAGGATGCCAACTCTGTACCCGTGAAGAGAATATCTGTCAGTGGTGGAGTTGAGAAATGGTGGCAGGCTGGAAGGGACATGATCTGGAGCCTTTGCTCCACTGATTGGACCTGGCATTATATGAGGTTGGCCAGGACAGAGGTGAGCGAAGGATGGGGCTCTACCACTCGACCTGAGGGGCT
>NW_019723142.1:755-1421 GCF_002891405.2 Cryptotermes secundus
TCACATGGATGCCACAAGTTGTCAGTGCATGGTTGTCATAATGAAGTATGACAAGGCTGACAATGGAAGATGTAATCCAGGCAGGAGGAGGGAGAATCAAGAGAGAACAAGACACAGAGCACCTTCACAAGACTAGGAGTAGAACGGACAAAACTACCAAGAAACCACCAGCAGAAACATCAGTCACATCTTCCACAGCGTGCCAAAGTGTAGGATGGAACAGAAACGTGAGAAGCAGGACACTTCTCGGGGTGTACTGCTATGGTCTGTACAAAACTCCGTCATTTGTCTAGACAGGAAATTTCCTGACACTCCTGCAAACGCAAAGCTCCTTACACTGTGTGAAGAAGCCAGTGAATGTAATGCTCAAAAGAGCTGAAAATGTTGTCACAGTCCTTTGCTAGAGCCACTTAAAAAACAGACGACAGTTTTCGCAGGGTTGGCTCAATTTCTTCGCATTTCATCCAGAGGGTTGAAAGCCAATGATTCCGTTGGGAGGGAAGTATTGTATAATATTCCTACAGAGATTGGAAAACCCATGAAACTATTTAGGCTGATTAAGATGTGTTTCTACAATTGCTGAGTGTTTAAAAGTTCTGTCCCTCTCACGCCTTATCAGTTTCTTACTACACCGTGCAGTGTGTGGCTTCTGCCATATAAAACCAT
>NW_019723143.1:0-1920 GCF_002891405.2 Cryptotermes secundus
CATGTAAAATATAAATTGTACATACTGACAACAGACTTATTACTGTTGACTGTGACCCTGGCAAATGACAGACCCGTCCTCTCCTCAGAGAGAGCACCCCACATCAACAAACCTGCAGCTGTCCGACAGTAATAAAGATCTGGTCTTAAGCCCCAGATGGGTGCTTTATTCCAAGATAGACTGGCCGGCAGATTGTTGGTTGTAACATAACTTTGACTGTAGTTCCAGCCTCGCCCATGTGGAGGCTGGGTTGAATACCTTCATCATAGCCCCACGAGTTGTAGGAGGCAATGAAAAGGGAAATGTAAAATCTGAGACAGTAAAATATGGTTGCAAGGCCCATGGGACTCAGACCCGAGAATGACTGTGCTGGTGAGGGGCTGCAGCAATGGTAAACAACAGACCCGTCCTTTCCTCAGAGAGACCACCCCACATCAACAAACCCACAATAGCCTGTTTCATTCCAAGAGACACTGGCTGACTGACAGTCAGTCATAATATAAGACTCAGACTCAGGTTCCAGGCTGGAGGAGTCTCAAATCTGAGATGATGAAATATGGGCAAGAGTCATGTGGGACTTGTAATGACTGTGCTGGCGAGGACCAACAGCAACTGTAAATGATAGACTCGTCTGTTCATCAGAGAGGGTGAGCCACATTAATAAACCTGAAACTTTCTGACAGTAACAGAAAATCTGGTCTTGGGCAACAGATGGGGCTTCAAACCAAGACAGACTGGCCGACTGAACATCGGTTGTAACATTTGTAGTTATGAGTTGTTTAGAGTTCAATAAGTCCAATTACCAATCCGAACCCCACCTACAGTCACACTTGCCACGTGACAACTGGTGTCAGAAGTGGGATAACTGGATTAGAAAGGATTGGATTGAGTGAATAACTGGGCCGAATACTCTGAATCTTCATATTGCCATACTACAGAGACAGAACAAATGATGGTGTGCCCGTTGGTTGAAATGAAGGCTGAAATAAGAAACAACTGAGAAGATATGAAGGCCTATATGCAAACCCATATAGATTCTCTGGCCTCCCGGACTGACTACTTACTTACTTATGGAGCTGGGCCCTTCTTGAGGAGAAGCCAAATCTGCAGCTACTCAAGAATTTCCCAGCATTTTATGGAACCCGAATGTTCATTACCGTGTTTACAAGAGCCCTCCACTGGTCCATATCCTGAGCCAGATCAATCCAATCCAAACCATACCATCCCATCCAATCTCTCTAAGATCTATTTTAATACTGTCCATCCACCTATGCCTTGGTCTTCCCAGTGGTCTCATTCCTTCTTGCTTTCCCACCAATATCAGCAGCCTTAAGGACAGAGCAAAGTGATATGTAGACCCGTTGTCAAGTAACAGCTGTATAAACAGGTAATAGTACATCAGCCGTTGCTAGGAAAGAGCTTGGACTGTGGACACGTAATTTCCCAGGCAATGAGTGAACACAATAATGGAAGAGACGTTTTCTGTGCGGTCCGTACCTGGGCTATATAATGAGGACTACTAGTTCAGTTGAGTCGGTTGAGAGCTGCAGTTGTGAGAAGTAAGAAATGTGTAGCTGAGGCTGGGGACAGTTAGAGAACTCAGAGGAAGGGGAACGTCCGCCGTTGAAGCCGCTACCAAGTAATGGCTAATGAAGACTGAAGACTTTATGTGTGCCATAGTTACAGTGACTTTTGGAGTGTGTAACTCAGTGAGACTGCCATATTTATTTGTATTTAGGAGTGTATGTGTCCAACATATCTGGTCACCAAACTAAACCCCATCTCAAGTCACACTAACCACGCGACACTATCAATATAAGATGATCTGCATAAATCAGGAACTAATTTGCACACGCTGTGCATAAAATGAAATAGCCATCAACTGCACAAACATTTCCATGTTCTGTGTATGTGATGCAT
>NW_019723144.1:0-387 GCF_002891405.2 Cryptotermes secundus
TTGCAAAGGAGTGGCGATAAAGCATCTCCTTGGATAGGAAAATTATCAGACATACATAGACTTTACTATATATGTTTCGTTTGAACACATTTTAATCTGCCTAACTAGTTTCATGGTTACCCCAAACTCTATTAGAATATTGTACAATACTTCCCTCTTAACTGAATCATAGGCTTTGCTTGAAGTTTATGAATAGCTGGTGTACTGTCTCAGCGTACTCCCAAATTTTCCCCCAATATCTGACGAATGCAAAAGATCTGATCTCTAGTTGATCTGTTACGTCGAAACCCACACTGATGATCCCCAATAATTTCATTTATATATGGACTTAACTTTGAAAGGAGAATATTGGACAAAATTTTATATGAAACTGATACCAGTGATATC
>NW_019723145.1:0-381 GCF_002891405.2 Cryptotermes secundus
TGTAACAGGCCGTGAAGGCCCATAAGGTTGTGAGAGGTTGAGGCTCTCACATTTCCTAGACAATCAGATCACAGAGGGCGGTAAGGTTGTCAGCCTTGGGCGCCATAAGGTCGTGAGAGGTTGAGGCTCTCACATTTCCTAGACAATCAGATCACAGAGGGCGGTACGGTTGTCAGCCTTGGGCGCCGGCCGCCCTTTACTTCCAGGAACATTCCTGGTACTCACTTCTGTTAGAGGCTGAGTCGACCCCAGGGGCATAGTGCGACGGCAAGGATTATGTTAACTGAAAAAATCCACTTCATCGGAACTCGAACCTGCGATTTTCCAGCCTGTAGCATAGTGACCCAACTAACTACTCTACCGAGTAAAAGTAAAGTAAAG
>NW_019723146.1:0-942 GCF_002891405.2 Cryptotermes secundus
TCTTTATCGGCCTTAGATTAGGGTCCGGTGGTGATCACTTGTGAAACACAGTAATGAACTCTTAGACTCATTAAAACGGTAGCAGATTCCTTGGCCAAGTGTGAAATTATTAGATTGCTAACAGTAATTCCTTAAAAGATTTTGTTCATCATCATCTGCAAGGGTTGAGCAGTCCTCAAATATCTAGCCACAATTTTTCAGGGTTATAAGTAACCCTTTTACACTCGAGCTCGTCACCAGCCTTTTGCAAATCTCCCTGTCTCGGAGGACCAGGGTTTTTATGCAGGGTTTCCTTCCTACAGACAGGTTGCCTACCTGCCACTTAACCCTGGGAAGGGACCCTGCGACTCCTGCAGTTGGACTGTCTCTTTTGAGAGTTCCAGCATATAGCTTTTAAAGATTTCGTCTAGGTTTGAATGTTTGTAAGTACATACCAATTTTACGCAGGGCAAGAAGAAAATGTGGGGCACAGAACTGTAGAAATAGGCATATAGTCCTCTGTAGTTGTTTCAGGAGGCAGCTTCAGGTATTTGGTCCAGAAATTGCATGTGTTTGGGTTGCCTATGTAATAATGGATGGCACTGTGCTAAGGGCCTTCTGTCTTGCATGCCAGTGGTGTGGTGAGAACGATTAATGGAATATTAACGTAACCAACTCCATGGAGCTGAGTCCTTCTTGAAAAGCCGCCAGTTGCTCAGCTACTCACGAATTTCCCAACATTTTATGTGGCCCCACCCTCCATTAGTTCCTACGCTGAGTCAGATCAGTCCAGTGTATACCACTCCATCCTGTCTAAGAACCATCTGAATTTTATCTTCTCACATGTGTCTAGGTCTTCCTAGTGATCTCTTTCCTTCTAGCTTTCCCACCAGTATCCTACATGCGTTCCTTTTCTCCTTGATTCTTGCTCCATGGCCATCTCATCTCTGAATTTATCATTCT
>NW_019723147.1:0-851 GCF_002891405.2 Cryptotermes secundus
CCTAGATATGTGTTGCTTGCTTACTAGTTTGGCGTTGCTACTTTGATAGCTTTACGTTTCTAGCTTGCTTTCTTTCCGTTCCTAGCTTGCTACTTTAGCGTTGCTAGCTTGGTAACTTTGCGTTGCTAGCTTGCTAGCTTCGCGTTGCTAGCTTGCTATCATTGTGTTGCAAGCTTGCTAAATATGCGTTGATAGCTTGCCATCTTTGCGTTGCTAGCATGCCAGCTATGCGTTTCTAGCTTGCCACCATGGCGTTGATAACTTGCAAGCTTTGCGTTGCTAGCTTGATAGATGTGCGTTGCAAACTTGCTAATTTTGCGTTGCTACCTTGCTATATTGTTGTTGCTAGCTTGCTAGCTTTTCGTTGTTAGCTATCTAGCTTTGCGTTGCAAACTTGTTAGATTGCTAGATATGCGTTTCTATCTTGGTAGGATAGCGTTGCTAGATTGCAAGCATTGCGACCTAGCATGCTAGCTTTGCGTTGCTAGCTTGCTATCTTTGCGTTGCTTGCTTGCTTTCTTTGCGTTGCTAGCTTGCTCGAATTGCGTTCCCAGCTTGGTAGCTTTTCTTTGCTAGGTTGCTAGCATTGCGTTGCAAGCTTGCTAGTTTTGCGTTGCTAGCTTGCCAGCTTTGGGTTGCTAGCTTGCTATCTTGGAGTTGCTAGCTTGCAACATTGCGATCTAGCTTGTTAGCTTTTCGTTGCTATCTGGCTAACTATGCGTTGCTATCTTGCTAGCATTGCGTTGTTAGCTTGCCAGCTTTGCGTTGCTAGTTTGCTATCTTAGCGTTGCTGGCTTGCGAGTTCTGCGTTGCTAGGTTTCTAGCTTGCTAAATATGCGTTGCTAGGTTGC
>NW_019723148.1:0-968 GCF_002891405.2 Cryptotermes secundus
TTGTGTGAATGAAAAGTATATTAATGCAACAGAGTGCTTAAAAGTGGTACTCCCGTTCTTTTCTCCAGTATCTATTGAATGCAAAACGCCTAATTAGTAGTTCATCTGTTACGTTGAAACCCACACTGATGATCACAATAATTTCATTGATACAAGTATATGAACTTAATCTTGAGAGAAGAATATTGGATAACATTTTGTATAAAGTTGATAAACAGTGATATCCCACGACAATTACTACAGTCAGTTATGTCACCCTTCTTTGGGAGTTAGTGCAGTAATAGACTGCTTCCATTGATCAAGCAATTGTTCCTTATTCCAAGTAGAATTAAAAAGCTTATGGGTCTCACACCGTATTTTTTCACCTCCCGCTTCAATAACTTCTGCCGGAATTGGATCACCACCTGGCGATTTATAAATTTCCAATTTTACAATAAAATTTAAACCCCCAAAGGGCTAGGGTCAGGTACTAACGGCTCAGCTCTATGGATTTCTGTCTGCCTAACATCACTGACCCTATGTACATCCAATAACTGAGAGTAGTTCCTCCACCTATTCAAAATGTTGTGGGAAACTGCAAGCAGATCACCATTCTCATCCTTCACTAAGTTACTGCTAGGCTGGTAACCCCTCTTAAAGCCATTTATTCCTCTATACATATCTCTATGGTTCTTCTTCTAACTGTTCTTTGCAATCTCATTAGTTTCTATTCCTGAAATGCCTGCTGTCTTCGTGTCTTATATTTTTCAGATTATCCCCATTTATTTCGCTTGGATCCTGTAACGACTGCAATCTGCTTGTTCCCTTTGATCTAATAATGCGAATCATCTTTCGGCGAACCATGGCTTATGTTTCTTCAATTCATAATAATCTGAAATCTCTTCCTCTGAAATTTTGATATTCTCTCTAATAGTTTCCCAAGTCCTATTTATATCCACTTCATCGTCTAAGTCTTCCAAAGCTTCGAA
>NW_019723149.1:0-962 GCF_002891405.2 Cryptotermes secundus
TGGTAGCTTTGCGACCATAGCTTGCTAGATTTCCGTTGCTAGCTTCTTAGCTTTGCGTTGTTACCTTTCTTGTTTGCTCTGCTAGCATGCTAGCTTTGCGTTGCTAGCTTGACAGCTTTGTGTTGCTAGCTTGCCAGCTGTGCGTTGCTAGCTTGCCAGCTGTGCGTTGCTAGCTTGCCAACTTTGCGTTCCTAGCTGGCCAGCTTTGCGTTGCAAGCTTGCTAGATTTGCGTGGCTAGCTTGCTAACATTGCCTTGCTACATGATATCTTTGCGTTCCTACCTTGCTAGCTTGACGTTGCTAGCTTGTTACCTTTGCGTTGATAGCTTGCTAATATTGCGTTGCTTGTTAAATTGCTTTGCGTTTCTTTGCTTGCTAGCTTTGTTTTGCTAGCTAGCCAGATTTGCTTTACTAGCATGCGAACATTGAGTTTCTAGCAAGCTAGTTTTAAGTTGCTAGCTTGCTAGCTTTGAGTTGATACCATACTAGCTTTTCTATGCCAGCTTGCCAGCTTTGCTTTGCAACTTGCTAGATTGGGTGCCTAGCTTGGTGTCTTTGCGTTGCTAGCGTGCTATCATTGTTTTGTTAATTTGTTAGCTTTGCGTTACTATCTTGGTAGGTTTGCGTTGTTAGCTTGTTAGCTCTTCGTTGCTATCTTGCTTGTTTTGTGTTGCTAGCTTGTTGATTTGCGTGGCTAGCTTGCTAGATTTGCGTTGCTAGCTTACTATCTTGGTTTTGCTAACTTGCTATTTTTGCGTTGCTATCTTGCTAGATTTACGTTGTAAGCTACCTTGCTTTGCGTTGCTAGCTTGATAGCTTTGCTTTCCTAGCATGCTAGCTTTGGGTTGCAAGCTTGCCAGGTTTGCATTTTTAGCTTGCCATTTGTGGGTTGCTTGCTTGACAGAATTGCGTTACTGGCTTGCCAGCTTTACGTTGTTAGCTTGCTAGTTTTGCGTGGCTAT
>NW_019723150.1:0-477 GCF_002891405.2 Cryptotermes secundus
AAATTTCTGTTAATTACTATATTATCTAATATATTATAATAAATTCTTAATTAATTCTAAGTAAATTAAACTAATTAAAACAATTTTTGAACGAGATGAACCAAATTTATGAATTTTTCCGAAAATTCGTTGAATATTTCACGTGAATATAAGGATTTACACACAATGTGTGAAAGAATTCTTCTCATTAATTACAATACTGTCCAAATTATTGACAATTTCTTGTTTATANCATTAATTAGAATACTGTCCAAATTTTTTACAATTTCTAATTTATATTACCGAAATTGAAGTAAATTTGATAGAAATTGTGTTAAATGTAACGAATATAAACCAAGTTTTGAATGATTTCAAGGTAATTTATGAAATTTTGACCAAATATTAGTTAATATTTCAAGTAAATATATAGAATATCAACAAATTTTTAGTGATTCAGTATTAATTATTGGAATTTTTTACAATATTTTGAAGATATTG
>NW_019723151.1:0-406 GCF_002891405.2 Cryptotermes secundus
AGCTAGCAAGCTAGCAAAGAAAACCTACCAAGCTAGGAACGTCAAAATAGCAAACTAGAAAGCAATGCTAGCATGCTAGCAATGCAAAACTAGCAACATAGCAACGCAAAGCTATCAAGCTAACAACGCATATATAGCAATCTAGCAAGCTAGCAACACAAAAGCTACCAAGGTAGCAACGCCACGCTAGCAAAGTAGAAAATTAAACCTATCAAACTGGCAACGCAAAGCTACCAAGCTAGCAACGCATGTCATCCAAACTAGCAACGCAATGCTAGCAAGCTAGCAACGGAAAAATAGTAAGATAACAAATCAAAGCTAGCAAGCTAGCCTCGCAAACCAAGCAAGGTAGCAACGCATGCTGGCAAGTCAACTACGCAAAGCTGGTAAGCTAGCAACGCAATGC
>NW_019723152.1:0-450 GCF_002891405.2 Cryptotermes secundus
TCTGGGGTCCACCCAGCCTCCTATCCAATGGGTACCGGGGGCTCTGTCCCCAGGAATAAAGCGGTCGGGGCGTGAAGCTTATCACGCACCTCCAACTAGTACCGAGGGCAAGAAAATGCGGATCTGTACATCTACTCCCCGTACACCTTCAAGGCGCAGTAATTAATTCGTTGAGCACAGGGACAATTTTACCTTTACCTTACCGCAAGTAAGCTTAATAAACCAAAAATGTACTGTATACAACATTATACATTACTTCCTTTCCAAACTTATTTTTTATTTTAATTAGATGCGAAATTTGTGTCTGTGAAAGGGAAAAGATGTGTTACTGGACAATCGCGGTGGCCTAATTGTTAGCAAATTAGCTTAGTATCTAAAAGTTTTTGGCTTCGATCCCAAAAATTGCAATCGATTATAGAATATAAAATAATGAAACATGAGTCAGTACAA
>NW_019723153.1:0-549 GCF_002891405.2 Cryptotermes secundus
GCTAGCAACGCATATCTAACAAGCTAACAAGTTAACAACGGAAAATAGCAAGCCAACAACGCAAAGTTAGCAAGCTAGGAACACAAAGCTAGCAAATTATTAACGCAAATCTAGCAAGCTATCAAGCTAGCAAAGCAAAGCTAGCAAGCTAGCAACGCAAAGCTAGCAAATTAGCAACGCAAATTTAGCAAGCTAGCACGCTAGGAACGCAAAGCTAGCAAGCTTGAAACGAAAAGTTAAGAAAGTAGTAACGAAAGCTACCAAGATAGCAAAGCAAAGTTAGCAAGCTAGCAACGCAAATCTAGCAAGCTAGCAAAGCAAACTAGCAAGCTACCAAACCAAAACTAGCAGGTTNTTAGCAGGTTAGCAAAACGAAGCTAGAAAGGAAGCAATGAAAAGTTTGCAAGCTAGCTACGTAAATCTAGCAAGCTAGAAATCTAGCAACGAAAAGCTGGCAAGCTAGCAATGCATAGTTAGGAATCTAGCAACGCAAAGCTATCAAGATATCCACGCAAATTTAGCAAGCTAGCAACGCAAAGCTGGCAAGCT
>NW_019723154.1:0-280 GCF_002891405.2 Cryptotermes secundus
CAAGCTTGCTAGACCTGCTTTGCGTTTCTATATTGCCAGTTTGCGTTGCTAGCTTGCCAGATTTGCGTTGCTAGCTTGCCAGCTTTGCGTTGCTAGCTAGCTAGCTTTACGTTGCTAGCTTGCAAGCTTTGCTTTGCTAGCTTGCCAGCTTTGCGTTGATAGCTTGCTAGATTTTGCGTGGTTAGGTTGCTAGCTTTGAGTTTCAACTTTCATAGCTTCAAGTTACAAACTTGCTAGCTTTGCGTTTCTACCTTGCTTGCGTTGCGTTGCTAGTTTGCTA
>NW_019723155.1:0-1243 GCF_002891405.2 Cryptotermes secundus
ATTTGCAAGAATTAGTTGTCCAACTGAGATACTATCCCAGCATCTTCCTGGAGAGACTGAGGAATTTGGCAGTAATAAATGTCAAGTGCCATGGAATACATGTGGACTTCAGAGACAGGAAGTGAAAAGCGGATGGAGAAAACTGCTCAGTGAGCAGCTTCGTCACATATTGTTAGGAGCAGCGATAGCGTAGTCAGTATAGTGACTGGCTATGAGATGGAAGACTGAGGGGTCGCAGTTCGAGTGCCGGTGAGAGCAAAAATTTTCTCTTTTCCAAGTCTTCCAGACTGGCTCTGGGGTTCACCCTACCTCCTATCCAATGGGTACTGGGTGCTCCTTCCCTGGGGGTAAAGCTGCAGGGGTGTGAAGCTGACTACTCACCTCCAACTAGTGCCGAGGTTAAGAAAATGTGGCTCTATACATCCACTCCCCCCTACGCCTTCATGGCATAGTGTTTAATTAGTTAAGCACAGGTACAATTTTACCTTTATCACATATTATTAGGATGAGTAAATGTAGGAGGATGAGATGTGCAGGGCATGTAGCACACAAGGGAGTTATGAGAAATGCATACAAATACCAACAGGGAAGGGTTACCTGGGAAGATGTACGTGTAACTGGGAGAAACAGGATGTGAAAGTGTGTACTGGATTCATCTCACTCAGCACAGGGTTCCAGGGTTCCACTCTTGTGAAAATGGCAATGAACCTTCCCATTCCTTGAAAGTAGGAAATTTCTTTGAGTTCTTGAGCAGCTACTAGCACTTTCAGAAGGCATGCTCCAGGGAATCAGGTAGTTAGTGAGATCATGTTCTGAAACCATCATGTGTGTTTAGGGCTTGGGCGCAGGAACTTTGCCATTTGACAACTGTCTTGTGCAGTGTGACAGTGTAAGCTCAGTAGGTACGTACAAACATTTCAGAGAAGATGAAGACGGAGGCACTGCGCTGTGTCACATTCAGAACACAGTAATCTGCAATGAGAACCACAAATCTTGCATAATATCCAATGTGGTCCAGTTCTTGCCCCACACCTTGAGGTGCAAATGGTGTCGGTACACAACCAGCTCACAAAGGCAAGCCATCCATACCATGTAGATATGGGGCAAGTATTCTCAATCTTGTCAGACTGGTTAGTTTTGGGGGCTGGCAGTATTTAACCCATTACCCGCTGAACAGACCCCAGAGAACAGAGATATGCTGTCACTGGTATCCCATCGCTTTTCTGTAAGGACCCTCTATCAG
>NW_019723156.1:0-1507 GCF_002891405.2 Cryptotermes secundus
GGAATAATGTCCAACAGATGGCGCTTTTTGTTATATAATATGAATACTATGGAAGCGGTCCCACGCTTCGCCATCTGTGAAGTAATGTTCAACAGATGGCGCTTTTTGTTATTTCATATGAATATGAATACTATGGAGCAGTCCCATGCTTCGCCATATGTGGAGTAATGTTCAACAGATGGCGCTACTTTTTGTATTTCATATGAATATGAATACTCGGGAAGTGATTAACTTTCTTCAGAGGAGCGGTTTGCACAGCCAAATATGATACTAAGATGTAAATTTAACTAAACTTCGTGGCAATCCACGAGTTTTAAGTCCACAGTTGCCTTTGCAGTTATTTTATATTTTCCTGTTAACGCTCGCTGAATTAGCTTTGGTTCACCAATTAAATATAAAAAAACTGTAGCGCCATCTGTCGACTAAAACCTCATTGAAAGCCATGAAGTGTAGTTAAAATGTAGCATCTTATTATCTTATTGGGCTGTGCATACCGCTCCTCTGAAGAATTCATTTTACAGGGTAGGATAGGGCAGGAGGTAATCGCTTGTGGAGTAATATTCAACACATGGCACTACTGTTTTAAATAGTTTCTTGTTAACTCTCGCTCATTGAGCTTGAACTCGAGTTATTAACTTTCTGCGTGACCCCAAGAACGGGTGAGGGCAGAGTCCCACGCTTCCATAATATTCATATTCATATTCATATGAAATAACAAAAAGCGCCATCTGTTGAACATTACTCCACAGATAGCGAAATATGGGACTGCTTCCATAGCATTCATATTATATAACAAAAAGCGCCATCTGTTGGACATTATTCCACAGACGGCGAAGCATGAGACCGTAACCACGACCGCTGTTGGCGTCACGCAGAATGTTAATTACTTGCGACCAGGCTAAATCAGCGAGTGTTAAGAAAGTATGAAATAAACCTGCAGCGCCATCTGTTGAACAGATGGAGTAATGTTCAACAGGTGGCGCTACAGTTTTAAATACATTCTTGTTAACTCTCGCGCATAGAACATGGTCTCAAATGAAGAAGTCAAAGTCACCCCCAAAGGGCGGGTGGTTGGTGGGCGGAGGTGGGGCGAATTTTTTTCTTTTTGATCCCATGTGGATTTTTTCACTTCCCGGCTTTCCATGAGGTTTCAGTCGACAGATGGCGCTACAGTTTTAAATACTTTCTTCTTAACTCTCGCTCATAGAACATGGTCTCAAATGAAGAAGTCAAAGTCACCCCCAAAGGGCGGGTGGTTGGAGAGGCGGATGGTGGGCCGAATTTTTTTTTCCCTCTTTGATCCTATGTGGCTTTCCATGAGATTTTAGTCAACAGAATGCGCTGCAGTTATATTACATTTTCTTGCTAACTCTCGCTCATAGAAGTTGGTGTCAAATGAATAAGTCAAAGTAACCCCTAAGGGTGGGTGGTTGGTGAGGCGGATGGTGGGCCAAAGTTTTTGATAAAACCCGCTTAGGTTGAGTGTCTTAATGAGCGGCCGCAAAAA
>NW_019723157.1:0-506 GCF_002891405.2 Cryptotermes secundus
TGTCTGCCAAAGAGAGTCTAGGTTATTATGAACTGAAGAAGCATGAGCCATGGTTCGATGAAGGATGCTCACAATTACTAGACCAAAGAAAACAAGCCAAACTGCAATAGTTACAGGATCCAAACGAAATAAATAGGGATAATCTGAAAAATATAAAACGTGAAACCAGCAGGCATGTCAGGAATAAAGAGAGGGAATATCTGAAAGACAAAATTGATGAGCTGGCAATGAACAGCAAGAACAAAAACATTAGAGACCTGTATAGAGGAATAAATGACTTTAAGATGTGTTACCAACCTAGAAGTAACTTAGTGAAGGATGCTTGCAGATTCTCACAACATTTTGAATAGGTGGAGGAACTACTACTCTCAGTAATTGAATGCACATAGAGTCAGTGATGTTGGGCAGATAGAAATGCATACCGCTGATCCGTTAATACCTGATCCCAGCCCTTTTGAGGCTGAAAGTGCTATTGCAAAATTGAAAGGTATAAATCGCCAGGTAGT
>NW_019723158.1:0-468 GCF_002891405.2 Cryptotermes secundus
AGCTTGCTAGCTTTGCGTTTGTAGCATGCTTGCTTTGCCTTGCTAACTTCTTATCTTTGCGTTGCTAGCTTCCTTGATTTCCGTTGTTATCTTGGTAGCTTGCTAGATATGCTTTGCTAGCTTGCTAATTTTGCGTTCCTAGTTTGCAAGCTTTGCGTTGCAAGCTTCCCAGCTCGGCGTTGTTAGCTTGCCTGCTTTGCTTTTCTAGATTGCACGCTCTTCTTTTCTAGCTTGCTAGCTTATCTTTGCTAGCTTACTAGATTGGCGTTTCTAGTTTGCTAACTTTGCGTTTCTAGCTTGCTTGCTTTTCGTTGCTTGCTTGCTTGCTTGATTTTCATTTCTTACTTGCTAGCCTTGCGTGGTTAGCTTGCAAGCTTTGCGTTGCTAGATTGATAGGTTTGCGTTGCTTGGTTATAGCTTGCCAGATTTGCGTAGCTACTTTGCCAGCTGTGCTTTGCTAGCTTGCCA
>NW_019723159.1:0-774 GCF_002891405.2 Cryptotermes secundus
ACAACGTTGCATTCGAATGCGCGCGTGTTTTTATATACGTAATATATAAATGTCACACCTGTGACAGGTTGATTGGTTAAAATATTAATTGTACTCAATATTAATATACTGTAACGTGTTATACGTCGTCCATCGTTGCGCAACGGCTACAATTCAAAGTGTTGAGTTCCCACAGCGACAAATCGAATACCAACAGATCGTTGCCTAGGAATAACCGTGGCAACGAACTGTTGAAACAGCGGCAACGAGCACAGAACACGTGAAATCGAACCCTGGACGAAAGTGCCCTCTATTGCATCCGAAACCAGGTTATAATAGTCCAGCTCCGATGGGTTTTTCGGTGATACTGGACGTGATAATAATTATACTCGCTGAGCCACAGCAACGCGTGGCCGGGTGCAGCTGGTAAAAAATAAGAATGAAGGCTGAAGAAGCCAGAGTGTCGACCACGAGAGAGATGGAAGGGTTAAATCTACTAACCGGAAGATCTGGTGCACGCGGTAGCGTAGTTGGTTGAGGCACCATGCTACAAGCAGGAAGGTCGCGGGATCGAATGCCGATGAGGTGGACTTTTTAATTGACCTAATCCTTCCAGCCGCACTATAGCCCTGGGGTCGACTCAGCCTCTAACATAAATGAGTACCAGGAATATTCATGGGGGTAAAGGGCGGCCGGCGCGTAAGGCTGACAACCTCACTGCCATCTGTGAGCCGACTGTCTGGATAATGCGGGAACCTCAACATCTCTCAACCCTATGGGCCTCCACGGCCTGTT
>NW_019723160.1:0-658 GCF_002891405.2 Cryptotermes secundus
TGGAAACCTTGAATAATATATCCATATAAACCAGATATTTCTAACAAATTAACCTTCATCAGCCATGTGCTCCATTATTACAGGCTGGATATGCTGACTGAGAACTGCATATTACAACTACAGAAAACAGTTACTATATTCCTGTCAACACAACACTATTTCCAACAGGTGGAGTTGCTGCCTACAACATGCTTCAGCATNGTCACCTTCAGGTCTGTTACAGAAAACTGGACTACCCAGTAAGAGAAACTGTGAAACCACCAAAACCACATCCTAATCTGTACAAACAGCAGTGTCAACAAGAACTCAGCCCATGCCATCCCAGGAAGAACAGCAGAATAAAGAAACATGGAGTGGACGGATAGTGTGCTTCACTGCCACATATTCACTGAACAAAATAACCACAATGTTAAACAACAGAGCAAAAAAACCAACCCATTGTAGTATATAATATATAGTGTATAAGACAATGGTGGAGCCAATCGGCTTACATTAAAATTTATGATGATTTATGATAGAATAATTTAAACTAAAACCTAGACCTGAAGATAGGCCGCGCCATAGCTCAAGCAGTTAGTCACTGGATTCCCACTGCGGCGGCCCAGGTTCAATGCCAGCTCTGGTCAAGTGGGATTTGTGGTGGACAAAGTGGCACTGG
>NW_019723161.1:0-419 GCF_002891405.2 Cryptotermes secundus
GCAAACGTCATCTTTGGAACCTTGGAAATTGGCGGACCGGGTGAAGTGTTTCTGCTTATGAGTGAAGTGCTGGAATCCGTTAATCATTCCACAATTTGTAAACTCTTCGTCAGGTCGATGTTTCTACTGTGGCCAGAGGGTATACGGCACGACGTCGTCTTGCTTTTTGTGACCGATGCGGCCCCATATATTGTAAAAGTAGGCAAGTCAATAAAGTCTTTATATACGAAATTGGTGCACGTTCTTGCCTAGCTCATGCACTGAATAGAGTGACGGAGGAAATGAGATCAAAATTTCCTCAAGTGGATGCTCTCGTGTCGAGGACGAAGAAGATTTTCGTCAAGGCTCCAGCTCGTAAAATGCAGTTTAAGTTTATGGCTTCTGGTGTTCCACTGCCCCCGGAACCCGTCATCACAAGG
>NW_019723162.1:0-341 GCF_002891405.2 Cryptotermes secundus
CGCAAAGCTAGCAAGCTACCAACGCAAAGCTAGCAAGCTAGAAAACGAAAAGCTACCAAGGTAGCAACGCATATCTAGCAAGATGGCCACACAAATCTGGCTAGCTAGCAACGCAAAGCTGAAAAGTAAGAAAACCAAACCTGGCAAGCTAGAAACGCAAGCATGGCAAGTTAGCAACGGAAATCCAGCAATCTATCAAGATAGCAAACTCAAATGTAGCAACCTAGCAACGTCAAGCTAGCAAGTTAGCAAAAAAGCTAGCAACCAAGCATAGCATATCTAGCAAGCTACAAGCTAGCAACGGAAAGTTGGCAAGCTAGAAAATCAAAGCTAGCAAGTTA
>NW_019723163.1:0-740 GCF_002891405.2 Cryptotermes secundus
TCGTTTTAAGCACAGTCATGGCAGGAAATGCAGTTTCACAAAGATTTGTGGTGGAAAAACCAAGAAGAAACCTCACTGCTATTTCATGTAAATTTGAATATTCATTTTTCATTCTTATCCAGAATTTCGAATTACTCGTAGTATTAAAAGTACTTTCCAGTCCTTTGCCCGATGATAATTCAATAAGTTGAAGGGTTTCTTCATGAGAAAGGGCTGTCTCTTTGTGTTCAACAAAAGGGTTCACAATCCAGATATTTTGCCTCCGGGGATCCTCATGTTAGGGATAATATTTTTCAAACGACAACATCTTCAAGTGGGCTGCAATAATATCTGAAACTGAATTCTGTGAATAGAAATCATCTGCTTCCATAATATAATCTGAGTACGACCGAAACATTTCATTGTTTCCTTCTGCAATCATATTGAGTTTCTTTTTGAATGATTCGATCTTGTTCCACGCATTAAATATTGTTGTATCTGGACCTTGAAGTTTTAAATTCAACTCGTTCATGTAAGAAAATATGTCGCTGAGATATGCCAGCCTGGCTACCCATTTCTTATCCTGGAAATAATGGGACAGGTTACTTTTCTTATCAATTAGAAAGAGCTCGACTTCCTTTCGGAGTTCATATAACCTCTTGAGAACTTACCGCGGGACAACCAACGAACTTCCGAATGGAAAAGAAGATTCTGATAAGCAGAGCCCATTTCATTGCACAATTCTTTTAACAGTCTTGTAT
>NW_019723164.1:0-1473 GCF_002891405.2 Cryptotermes secundus
ACATGAGTAAATAAAAACGAGATAGCTATAAAAGACTAAATGGAAAGACCATAAAAATTCATAATGTAATATAATCGGTGACACATGAATGATATACGTGGAAAAAATGAAACCTTATCAGCATATGAAGCACTGGATTAGGAAATATATCAATAGAGAAAGGAATGCAATGTACCTTAGTCTTTAAAAACAGTACTGATACATCATAATCAAAATGTTAAATTTATCCTCGTACATGGCGGACTGACTACATGGAGCTGAGACCTTCATGAGAAGTCGCCAGTTGTGCAACTACTCATGAATTTTCCAACATTTTATGCAACCCTAAACTTTATTACCATGTTCACAATTCCTAAACTGGTCACAACCCTGGCCTATATCAATCCAGTCCATACAGCCCTAGCCTATGTCTCTCAGATCCATTTTAATAATATCAACGCACCTACGTCTTGGTCTTCCTGGTGGTCGCTTTCCTTCCGGCTTTCCCAAGAATATCCTACGTGTATTCAGCTTCTCTTTATTCGTGCTACATGCCCTGCTCATCTAATTTCCTTGCCTTCATTTCTAACTATACTTAGCGAAGAGTACAAGTTATGAAGACCCTCATTATGCAGTTTTCTTTATCTCTTTTCGATCCAAATATTCTCCTCAGCACCCAGTTCTCAAACACCTTCAGTCTGTGTTCCTCCCTTATTGTCAGAGACAAAGTTTCACACACACACACACACACACACACACACATACACAACCACAGTTTTGTATATTCTAATTTTTAGAGTATCCGGGATCAATCTCCTCTTAATTTCCTCGTTAATTAAGTTTTGATTTGTAATAGTCGTTCCCAAATATCTGAACCGTGCCACATTTTCAAAGCAACTGTTAGCTGTCTTTAAGTCATGACTTCGCAATGCATTCTGGTGACGAGACAGCAACACATACTTAGGTCTCTCTGTGTTTACTTCTAGACCAACCTCCTCACTTGCATCAAATAAAGTTTGTGTGTTTCTCTTCGTGGTATCTGTACTACCACCCTGTAGATTCACATCATCGGCACAGGCCAACAGCTGAGGTGTCCCGTTTAATTTCGGTCCTACCTGGTTTTCTGGGCCTTCCTAATGGCATATTCTACAGCAAAGTTGAAAACAGTGGCGATAAAGCATCTCCTTGTTTAAGACCATTCTAGATAGGAAAATTATCAGACAAATGTTTACCTATAAGGATTTTACCATACGTTTCGTTTAAACATATTTTTATCAGCCTAACTAGTTTCATGGGTACCCCAAACTCTATCAGAATATTGTACAACACTTGCCTCCGAACTCTCTCCTTGTACTCCCACTTTTTCTCCAGTATCTGACGAATGCAAAATGTGATTAGTAGTTGAGCTGTTACGTCAAAATCCACAATGATGATCCCCAATAATTTCAACTGTATATGGACTTAACCTTGAGAGAAGAATATTGGATAAAATTT
>NW_019723165.1:0-517 GCF_002891405.2 Cryptotermes secundus
TGATCTGTGCCATATACCACAAACATTAAATCTGACTGGAACACATTTTGTCTAGGAAACAGAGGTAACTGAAATTGTTTTTTAATCCAAGAGCTGTTAAGATAAATTTTGGTTTCACTCTTTTCCGTTAGGAGTAAGCATTTGAATGACGTAGACAGTAAATATGGCAATTCATCCAGATGCCCAAACTGTGTGTTTATATTTTCAGTGACTAAAGCATTTTTCATGTTTTCTTAATGTAAAAACTTGAGGTTCCCACAGAGGTGACTGTGAAGAGTACATTTTTCTATGTCTTAACGCCATGTAGTTCAGCATACGTCAGCCAGCATTTCGCAAAAATGTATCACCTCCATTTTAGGAGTTGAATAATAAGACACAAGAAACCAGCACGATACTGGCAACTAGTGCCTGCTTCTTGCTTGACTTGTGTGTTAAACCGAAAGATGGAAATAATACATTCTCCCGAAACGTCGGTGGACATCAAACTTCACGCTGTTACAATCCTTTTAGGTCATGT
>NW_019723166.1:0-1153 GCF_002891405.2 Cryptotermes secundus
GCTAATATCCTATATGCATTTATCTTCTCCCCCATTCGTGCTACAAGCCCTGTCCAACTCATCCTCTTTGACTTGATCATTATATTTATACTTGGAGAAGAGTGGAAGTTAAGAAGCTCCTCATAATGCAGTTTTCTCCAACCTCCTGTTACTTCATTTCTCTTCGGTCCAAATATTTTTCTGAGCACCCTGTTCTCAAACACCCTCAGTCTAGGTTCCTCCCTTAAAGTTTCACGCCCATAGGAAATCACAGATAGAAATTAGAATTTTGTATATTCTAATTTTTATATTTTCAGAGAGCAACCGAGAAGACAAAAGTTACTGTACTGAATGGTAGCAAGCTTTATCCGTGTTCAATCTCCTCTTAATTTCTTCCTCAATCAGGTTTTGATTTGTTACAGTCATTCCAAATATTTGAACTTTGCCACATTTTCAAAACATCTGTCACTTATTTTCATATCATGATTTTGCCCTGTATTTTGGTGAAGAGACAGAAGCATGTACTTAGTTTTCTCTGGCGCAGTTGAGGATTTAGATAGAAACTATAGAAATAGGAACGTCTATATCTTATCAGATAGTCAAGCTGCAATCAAAACACTTGGTACACACCAAATAACTTCAAAATTGATTTGGGACTGCTACCAATCCCTCACAGAACTGGCCAGACATAACAGAATACAGCTGATATGGGTGGCAGGCCGTGATCAACTCAGATGGGTGCTAGGATTACGTACTGGACACTACCACCTAAAAGGACACCGTTGCAAACTGGGACTGACAGAGGATCCAAATTATTAGAAGTGCCCACAAGAAGATGAATCAGCCACACACACCTTATGTGATTGTGAGGCTATAGCTTACCTAAGATTTCGCCACCTGGGCCAGTTCTTCATGGAAACAAGTGACTTTATGACGCCCATGTAAACAAAGTCCTACATTTCATTCGAAGTGTAGGATTAATAAAGGGTTAATCCAAAGAGGAAGCACAATAGATCATTGATGGTCTCAGGGCTAGGACCAGTTTCGTGGCTCACCCCTCATACTCATAATTTTCTCTGTGTTTACTTCTTGACTAACCTCCTTACTTGCGTCAATTAAAGTTAGTTTGTTTCTCTTTATGTTATCTATATTATCACCCAGTAGATTCATTTCA
>NW_019723167.1:0-491 GCF_002891405.2 Cryptotermes secundus
TAGCAACGTATAGCTAGCAAGGTAGGCACGGAAATCTAGCAAGCTTGCACCGAAAAGCTGACAAGCTAGAAACGGCAACCTGGCAAGCTAGAAACGCAAAGCTGGTAAGCTGGCAAAGCAAAGCTAGCAAGATAGCAACGCAAGCTAACAATTTAAAACGGAAAGCTAGCATGGTAGCAACGCAAAACTAGCAAGCTAGCAACGCATATCTCGCAAGCTAGCAACGGAGAGCTATCAAGCTAGAAACGCAAAGCTGGCAAGCTATGATCGCAAAGCTGGCAAGCTAGCAACGCATAGCTGGAAAGCTAAAAACGCAAAGCTGGCAATCTAGAAACGCAAAACTGGCAAGCTAGCAACGCAAAGCTGGCAAGGGAGCAACGCCACACTTGCAAAGCTACCAAGGCAAAACTAGCAAGCTAGCAACGCATAGCTGGCAAGAGAGCAAGCCAAATCTTTAAAGCTAGCAACGCAAAGGTGGCAAGATGACAACG
>NW_019723168.1:0-376 GCF_002891405.2 Cryptotermes secundus
AGCATGATAGCAACGGAAAAATAGCAAGCTAGCAACGTAAAAATTACAAACTTGCAACGCAAATTAGCAAAAAAGAAACAAAAAAGCAAGCAAGCTAGCAACGCAAAGCTAGCAAGCTAGATACCCAAAGCTAGCAAGATAGCAATGCAAAGCTAACAAGCTAGAAAAGCAAATCAAGCAAGCCAGCAAGAAACGCAAAGCTAGCAAGCTAGAAACGCAAATGTAGCAAGCTAGCAACGCAAAGATTGCAAGAGAGCAACGGGAAGCTTGCAAGATAGCAACACAATTCTAACAACCTAGAACGGAAACTTAGCAAGATAGCAGCGCAAAACTAGCAAGCGTGATACGCAAATATAACAAGTTTGCTAAGCAAAGA
>NW_019723169.1:0-450 GCF_002891405.2 Cryptotermes secundus
TCTCGATTTCAACATAATTTAAGTTATATTAATTATGTTGTGTAAGATTTCAAATAATATGGGAATTCTAGCTGATTTGTTGACGATTTACATTATATTTCTGGAATTCTAAAGAAAATTACAACCATCCGCAGTAGGTGTAAANAAATTAGAACCATCCGCAGTTAGTTTAAAGAATTTTAATTGAATTTTGAACGAATTCAATGAAATATATATAATTGTAACCTAAAATTCTTTGAATAGTTCACGTTAAAATAAAGATTTTCTACGAATTTATAAAAGACTTCACCCTAATTTAAGGAATTCCTTCCAATTTCTGATTATTACTATATTATGTAAGGAATTTAAAAAAATGTTCTGAAAATCTAAGTTAATTGAAATAATTTAAACAAATTATGAACGACCTCAACCTATTTCTTGACAATTTTTCCGAATATCCTTTTACGATTT
>NW_019723170.1:0-3127 GCF_002891405.2 Cryptotermes secundus
GACAGACTGACTGACCGTCAGTTGTAACATGACCTTGCCTTGCCTACAAGCAATTTGTTTGTTGAATCTGTTAAGTGCCGAGCCAGAGATTGCTGGCGTTCCTGTGCCAGGGTACCAGGCATTCTGGCCTGAAAATCATGCCGCACTACAGGCCGAATTTAAAGAAATTATGAAGCAATACCCCGATGCCGAAACACAATACAGGCGCTTATTCGACATCATGTGCAGCATTGAGGACGTGGCCGGCTTCACAACTGCTGCGATTGGAGAAAGTGAAGAATGGGCGACAAAAGTCAGGGCCGCCAACGACAACTGGATAAATTACTGTAAGGCCCTCTCCGGCAAGACGCTGTTCAGTGCGCTCTATGGCAACTATACAGTCACGCTGAATGAGCTGAGGTTACTGGTAAAGGCCAGCGCATCAGGCACAAATATTAAAGCCCGGGAGGAAGGCTTCAAAGAAGTCCGGAGGCGGAAAAGACAAAGTACCGCTGAAACCGCACCGAATCCAAAAAAACCAACGGTAGCAGTCGAAAGCAACCCTAAACCAGAGGTAGCCACCAAAAACTATTTCGCCCCCTTCAGGGAGGCAACGATAGAAACGGACACATCTGGTGCAGAAGCCACTACGCTGGAGGAGGGTAAAGGTAAAGAAGGCAGGCTCCCCACATCTGGTGCAGAAGCCACTACGCTGGAGGAGGGAACCTCAGGTAAAGAAGGCAGGCTCCCCCCCCCCAATAATTCTAACATCTACAGTGAATCACATTCACTTGCAAAAACAAATTAAAATGTGGTCAAAGGTGACTTTGAGTTCCGTAATACCAAAAGCGGGACCAGAGTCATCACTAAAAGCATCGCGGATTTCGAAGCAGTCAAGTCACATCTATCCAACAACAAACTTTCCTATTCTACGTTCTTTCGCAAGTTCAATATCCCATTAAGATTGTAATACGTCACCTCCCTCACAACACCATGACGGAGGATATTTTTGAGGGATTGGTGACCCTGGGATTTGATGTGGTTAGCGTCAAGCAGATGACAACTATCCGAGGGTCGCCTCCAGAAGAAAGGATAATCAGAAACCTTCCCCTCTTCCTTATCACCTTACCCAGGACGGAAAAATCCCAAGAAATATTCAAAATACAAAATCTTTGCCATATCTCCATCAGAGTCGAGGCTTATAGGGCACAGAGTGGCCTTACGTAGTGTCACAACTACCAACAATTTCGCCACCTCTGGGCTAATTGTAAGCAACCACCCCGCTGCATGTGGTGCGGGGGTGGCCACCTGTACAGAGAGTGCCCCGAGAAACAGAAGGCTGCGTCCACTCCAGCGTGTTGTATCTGTGAACTGAAGGATGGGGAGAAACCGCAACCCGCTAACTACAGCGGCTGCAGTCGCGCGAAGGAGGAGCTGCAGAAGAAGAAATTGCAGAGAGCACACAAGACCACAACAGGAAGGGTGTTCTCGTCAAATATCGTCACTCCTGGAGTCTCCTTCGCGGCGGCTCTCCGAGGCAACACATCCCAGAAGCAGCGGTCTCAGACTCGACATACACCAGTGGCAGCCCCACCAGCAGTCACGAAACCGACCGTCCCGGTTCCCTTACTGGAACAACACACAGGTCAGTCAGTTCAGGCTTCTAATGTAAACAGTCAATCTCTCGACAACATGTTTCGGGTCTTTACCCGGTTTAGGTAAAGTTATTATTTTTGCTTCGTTCCAAGTATTTGGAAAGTGAGAGAGCCGAAAACAGTGATTGAATAAGTGAGTTAGGTTAACCAATGGTCGCCTTGGAAGGTGCCTGATGCATTCATTTGGGATGGCGTCAATTCCACAGGTTTCTTTAATTTCAGGGATTTTATTAATTTCTGAACGTCACATGGTCTGATCCCTTGAGGGGGGTTTCATCCACGGCTTCCAGCAGAGCTTGAACTCTAGCCTCCACCCGCTCTTCATGGTTTCCGTCGCACAGGTCATGTGGCGTGAACTGAAATTTTAAACAGTCGGCAATCTCGTTGGCTTTTTCAGAAGGATGAATTTAAGGCCAGAAGAACCATGAATATAAGTGGGTGCCACTGGTCCGTCTCACTGAAGGAGAGATTTCGGCCATATACACTGAGGTGTGACTACAGCGTTATTTATTTTTGTTTTTCTCCGTTCAAGTGCCTTTTTACGGTCATTCGCCTGATTGATTTGGAGACCCAGGTTTCTTGCCACAGTTTTCGTAGCCTCTCTTTATATTTTATCAAATGATCTAGACCAGGAAGGTCGTTGTTTATGTCCGAAAGTGTAATATTACTTGTCGACAGTCTATATGCCAAAGCAATAGAGGCTGCAAATCCGCGTGCCGCTTTATCGGCTTCTACCCCCGAATTAATTTCTAGTTTAGGTAATATTAATTCAGAAGCGAAGCTTTGAAACCGCTCCCAAACTGTAAATTTTTCAATGGGTTCCGAAAGATTCCTAATTTTAACGTGATCCAGTACGTGGAATATTATTGGTAGGTGATCGGAGTCCAAAATATCAGAGATGATGACATCTGACAATATGATATTTTTGTGAACCACAATGTCTAGCACGTCACAATTTCCCGCAGGGGAATAGTGAGTGGGGCACTGTGGTGCTGAGATTTCGAAATCGCCCATATCAAATAAATCCATAAGTTTCAAACCTGAGGGGTTTGAAACTGTACTATTCCAAAATGGGTTCTTAGCATTCAAATCACCTGCCAAAATAGACTTTCGTCTGAAGCTTAAAAGCTCAGTGATGTTAGCATCACTCCAGGCTTTGCCTGGAGATTTATAAACAGCTGCAAGCAGCACTTCGCTATTACCAATTGGTATGCAGACCCCTGTCGCTTCTACTGAAACAAGGGGTGGTAGGTCTACATGGTTGTGGGGAATGCCTTTTCTTACTGCAACGGCAGTTCCGCCATTTCTCCCGGACTGGCGGTCGATTCTATAAAAGTAGTAATTTGGAATAAAGAACCTCTCGTGAGGTTTCAGATGTGTCTCTGAAAACAGGGCCACATCTACGTGTAGGTCTTGCAGCTGTTTACTGAGCTCATAGCGCTGCCTCCCAATGCCATTCGCATTAAATGCTATGACTTTGAGGGGCCTATGTA
>NW_019723170.1:4520-5342 GCF_002891405.2 Cryptotermes secundus
GTGAAGCTGGCCACATCCTCAATGTCATAAATGAATTTGAAAGTCTCCTGTAATGTTCATCTGCTGCAGGATATTGCTTCACGTTTTCCTTATACTCTGCCTGTAGTGAGGCTCTTTTTTTCTGCCCAGAATGCATGATAGCCAGGCACTGAGGGGCCCGCCATGTCTGGCCCGGCACGGCACGACACGACACGACACGACACAAGCCTCAAGCAAAATCTGATAATTTTTACAAACAAACAAGAACTGAAAATTTCAGAGCTACCAGCAAATAACTTCTTTATACTGTTCGAACACCTCCGAATGTAAATCCCACTTGTCTGCCCAGTCACAACTTTCCAGCCGCACAGTACACCATATCAATCTTAAACTCCTTGAGTGTGAATCAGTCCTGTCCTGTCAAACAGACTCTCTCGAATCCACCACTCTGATCAAATCTGAATGATTCGAATCGAATCAGTCCGAATCCGAATCTCCGTGTGAGTCGAATCGAATATCTCTCCCAGAATCTGTCAAATGTCAATCAATTGCTTGTCTCGTCGGCTCCCAGTCTTAAATACTGCAGGTCGGGAGGCAGAGCTAATGTTGCAGTTGTCACGGCGCGTATCCATTGGCCGTGTACGGAAAGGTGGGGCCACAAGTGAGGTTGTAAATATGTGTGTGCAGCTTTGCAGATAGTATATAAGCTGGAGTGTGTATAAGTAATGGGTCGCATTCATTCGATTCGATTCGAATCAGAGATTCAGATTCATTGGTTTTTTGATTCGACGCGAGATTGATTCGGTGATTAATTCGAGTGAGATTCGGGGATTCATCGAGATT
>NW_019723171.1:0-288 GCF_002891405.2 Cryptotermes secundus
AAGATAGCAAGCTAGCAAAACAAAGCTAGCAAGCTAGAAATGCAAATCTAGCAAATTGCAAGCTAGGAAAGCAAAGCTAGCAAGCTAGCAACACAAAGATAGCCAGCAAGAAACGCAAAGCAAGCAAGCAAGAAACGCAAATCAAGCAAGCCAGCAAGCATCGCAAAGCTAGCAAAATTGCAAAGCAAATGCAGCAAGCTAGCAACTCCAAGCTAGCAATATAGCAACATAAAGCTAGGAAGTTAGCAAAGGAAAGCTAGAAAATAAGCAACATAAACGTAGCAAGCT
>NW_019723172.1:0-326 GCF_002891405.2 Cryptotermes secundus
CCAAAGCTAGCAAGCTAGCAACGCAATGCTAGCAATCTAGGAACGGAAATCTTGAAAGCTACAAAGGCAAAGTTAGCAAGCTAGCAAAGCAAAGTTAGCAAGCAAGAAACGCAAAGCAAGCAAGCAACGCAAAGCTAGCAAGCTAGCAGTTCAAAGCTAGCAAGCTCGCAAAGCAAATCTAGCAAGCTAGCAAGCTAGCGTCGCAAAGCTAACAAGCTAGCAACGCAAAGATAGGTAGTTAGCACCGCAAAGCTATCAAGCTAGCAAGGCAAAGCTAGCAAGATATCAACGTAAAGCAAGCAAGCTAGAAAAAGGAAAGCTATCAA
>NW_019723173.1:0-990 GCF_002891405.2 Cryptotermes secundus
AGCAAGATAGCAACGCATGTCTAACAAGCTACCAAAATAGCAACGGAAATTTTGCAAGCTAGCAACGAAAAGTTAGCAAGTTAGCAACGCAAAGCTAGGACACCAGCAAACCAAATCTAGCAAGCTATCAAGCTAGCAACGCAACGCTAGCAAGATAGCAACGCATGTCTAACAAGCTACCAAAATAGCAACGGAAATTTTGCAAGCTAGCAACGAAAAGTTAGCAAGTTAGCAACGCATAGCTGGAAAGCTAACAACGCAAAGGTAGAAAGCTTGCAATTCAAATCTAGCAATCTAGCAAGCGTGCAACGCAAATGTTTGCAAGTTTGCAACACAATCCTAGCAAGCTAGCAATACAAATCTAGCAAGCTAGCAAGCTAGCAAAGCAAAGATAGCAAGCTAGCAAGTAAATGTTAGCAAGCTTGCTACGCAAAGATAGCAAGATAGCAAACAAAGCTAGCAAGGTAGCAATCCAAATCTAACAAGCTAGCTACCAAATCTAGCAAGCTAGCAACGCAAAGCTAGAAAGCTAGCAACGCAAACCTAGGATGTTAGCGACGCAAACCTAGCAAGCTAACAACCCAAAGCTAGAAAGCTAGCAACGCACAGACGGCAAGCTAGCAACCCACAGCTGGGAAGATAGCAACGCAAAGCTAGCAAGGTAGCAACGCAAATCTAGCACGCTAGCAACGCAAAGATGGCAAGCTAGCAACGCATTCTGGTAAGCCAGCAACGCAAAGCTGGCAAGCTTGACACGCAAAGCTTGCAAGCTAGCAACGCTAAGCTAGCAAGTTAGCAACTCATATCTAGCAAGCTAGCAATCTAGCAACGCAAAACTAACTACCTAGGAACACAAAGCTAGCAAGCTAGCAACTCCAAGCTAACAAGGCAGCTACGCAAAACTAGCAAGCTAACCACGCAAATCTAGCAAGATAGCAACGAAAACTGGCAAGCTAACAACGCAAAGCTTGCAAGCTAGCAAGGCAAACT
>NW_019723174.1:0-320 GCF_002891405.2 Cryptotermes secundus
CGCTGCTACCTGCCTAGCTTTGCGTTGCTGGATTGCTAGCTTTGCTTTTCCAGCTTGCTAGCTTGATACTTTTGCGTCGATAGATTGTTAGCTTTGAGTTGCTAGCTTGCTAGCTTGTCGTTTCTAGCTTGCTAACTTTCCGTTGCTAGCTTGCTAGATAGCTAGATTTGCGTTGCTAGCTTTCCAGCTTTGTGTTGCAAGCTTCCTAGCATTACGTGGCTAGCTTGCTAGCTATGCGTTGTTAGCTTGCTATCTTTGCGTTGCTAGCTTGCTAGCTTTCCATTGCTAGCTTGCTAGCTTGCCAGCTTTGCGTTGCAAGC
>NW_019723174.1:540-1373 GCF_002891405.2 Cryptotermes secundus
AGCATTGCTTTGCTATCTTGCTAGATTTACGTTGCAAGCTTGGTAGCATTGCGTTGCTAGCTTGCTAGGTTTGCGTTGCCACCTTGCTAGGTGTACGTTGCTACCTTGCTAGCTTGGCGTTGCAAGCCATCTAGCTTTGCGTTGCTAGCTAGATTTCTTTGCGTTGCTAGTTTCTAGTTTGCTACATATGGCTTGCTAGCTTGATAGTTTTGCGTTGCTATCATGTTAGCTTTGCGCTGCTAGCTTGCTAAATTTCCGTTGCTAGATAATTGGCTTTGCTTTGCTAGCTTGCTAGATTTGCGTTGCTAGCTTGCTAGCTTTGCGTTTCTAAATTGCTACTTTTGCGTTGCTAGCTAGCTAGTTTGCGTTGCTAGCTTGCCAGCATTTCGTTGCTAGCTTGCCAGCTTTGCGTTCCTAGATTGCTAAATTTGCGTGGTTAGCTTGCTAGCTTTGCGTTGCTACCTTGCTAGCTTTCCGTTGCTAGCTTTCTAGCTTTGCGTTTCTAGCTTGCTAGTTTTGCTTTCCTTGCTTGCTTGCTTTGCGTTTTTTGCTTGCTAGGTTTTGTTGCTAGCTTGCTAGCCTTGCGTTGCTAGCATTGTGTCTTTGCATTGCTTGCTTGCTAGCTTTGCTTTGCTAGCTTACCATCTTTGCTTTGCTGTCTTGTCAGCTTTGCGTTGCTAGCTTGCTAACGTTGCGTTGCTAGCTTGCTATTTTTGGATATGTAGATTGTAAGCTTTGAGTTGGTAGATTGCTAAATTTGCGTTGCTCCCTTTTTTGCTTTGCGTTGCTTGCTTGCTTGCTTGCTTTCTAGCTGGCTTGCTTATTTTGCGTTT
>NW_019723175.1:0-726 GCF_002891405.2 Cryptotermes secundus
TGACAGATTTCTTTGTTGTTTTCTCTTAGACAGAAAGGTGACTAATCATTAGATACAGAGAATGCGTAAAAGTTGTAGAAAGAATAGTGAAGAATTGGCATTGGCAACACATCCTAAAATATATAGATGCAGTTGTGGTGATGTGGAATCTACAATGGATGTGATTAAACACCAAATAAAGCTGTTAATGAACATCAAAGAAAATTTCTACATCTACAAATAGATGGAGGTTCTTTCTTTTTTCGGCCAGTTCACAGCAACTGATGCACTGCTAGCTGCAAGGTGCATACAGATTTTGCCAGTGTATCGTATGGCTGTGGCCAGTAACATTTGGAATGAAGTATACAATTCATAGGTCACAGAAGTTGTTGAAAATGCTGTCCCTCTACATGCAGCAGCAGAAGGGTTTCTGATTAACCCTTAAAGCTGATTTGCCGGAATTGTTGCAATTTCCCTATGAATATTGTTTTCAGTTCATCCATGTGTGGTGTACTAGGCCCTGGGGTTTACTCAGCCTCTAACAGAAATGAGTACCATTAATGAATTAAATAATTTTCCTGGGGAGTAAAGCGCAGCTGGCGTGTCAGGCTGAGAACCTTACCGCGATCTTTGAGCCGATTGTCTTAGATAGTGTGGGACCCTCAACGTCTCACAACTCTATGGGGCTTCACAGCCTGGTAGTTTTTTACTTTACCTGCAAAGAACCACAGAAGAAAGGTTGGGTGA
>NW_019723176.1:0-352 GCF_002891405.2 Cryptotermes secundus
GCCACTTTGTCCACCACAAATCCCACTTGATCAGACACGGGATAGAACGCGGGCCACCGCAGTGGGAAGCCATCGACTAATCGCTTGAGCTCTGGTGCGGCCTTTTCCCCCGTGCTTAACTAATGAAGCACGATGGATTAAGACGTCTAGGGAAGTGGCTGTATAGATCCACGTTTCCTTGACCTCCACACTCGTTTGAGGTGAGTGGTCAGCTTCCAGGTTCAGCTGCTTTACTGCCAAAGAAGCAACCCCCCCTCCCAGTTCTCATTGGATAGAAGGATGGGTCAGCCTCAGAGCCGGTCAGGATGACGTTGAGAAAGTAGTTTACCCTACTGGGACTCGTACTCTGAAC
>NW_019723177.1:0-922 GCF_002891405.2 Cryptotermes secundus
GAGCTTATTTATATTGTGTGATTTATTAGCTTGCGTGTTCTCCAGTATAAAGTTAGACGAGATCTGTAATCGGGCGTAAATCTCACAGGAGATGTTTCATGATTTCTTCAGGAGAAATAAGTATTGTCACATGTATTAGTGACATTAGACGGGGTTCTGTATTGTATGATTGGATTTTACACCTTATACAGAGCACTCGGAAGTGCGGACAGTTACAGCTCTGTCAGTGATCTGTACACATTAGAGTTCACCGTTACACACGCACGAGGGTTCTCGGTCTTCACTAGCCGTATCCTGGTAACGGATTTACCACAGTCCTACTGTAACTTTAGTATATATGAAGTATTTTTTTTCCACAGTCTAATTAATTTCTTGCCATTTCTTCTCAATCGCCTTCGACTGCCATCTCCAGAACTCGACCCAGTTCTCGATAACAACTATCTCAAATAAACTCTTCTTCAACTGATCTCTCTCAGCTTCAGACACTTCACTACTGATTCGACTACTAAACACTTTTTTATAACCACTTTGCACGGGCCACGTAGAAAACATATGTATTGTTAGGGAGGTGTGTTTACGGCTCCGTTGCCAAACAATGGACGTCATGTTGTTGAGTGCGTTTGCTTTCGCGGGAATGGGTTTACCTAATCGTTGCCTAGGAATGTGTATATACGTCAGGATATGTTCAATTTGAGGTTCTCAAAGAAGTGACCGTGAACAGTATCATATTCTGCGATCAGACGCCGTGTAGTCCGTTTGAAGTACATCAGCCTCTCCAGAGAATGTTCTATCTCAGTTTTCAAATACAACATATTACTTACTTGTCTTAAGATACGACACTGAAAACAGAGACATTACTTCTATCGAAACGTCGACAAGCTTCTATCGGGACACAATGGGTAATATGCCCGAAGATGGCCGC
>NW_019723178.1:0-547 GCF_002891405.2 Cryptotermes secundus
CTAGCAACGGAAAGGTGGGAAGGTAGCAACTCACATTTGGGAAGCATGCAACACACCGACGTCCAGATAGCAACGCAAACGGGCAAGCTAGTAACGGAAAGCTGGCAAGATAGAAACGCAAATCTAGCAAGCTAGCAACGGAAAGGTGGGAAGGTAGCAACTCACATTTGGGAAGCATGCAACACACCGACGTCCAGATAGCAACGCAAACGGGCAAGCTAGTAACGGAAAGCTGGCAAGATAGAAACGCAAATCTAGCAAGCTAGCAACGCAATCCTAGCAAGCTAGGAACAACAAGCTAGCAAGATAGAATCGCATAGCTAGCAAGCAAGAAATTCAAAGCAGGCAAGATTGCATCGCAATACTATCAATCTAGCAACGCATATCTAGCAACTTAGCAAGCTAGCTGCGCAAAATAGCTAGCTAGCAACGCAAAGCTAACAAGTTAGCAACGTTAATTTAGCTAGGAAGGTAGCAATGCAAAAGCAGCAAGCTAGCAACCCAAAAAGGCAAGCTAGTAACGGAAATCTAGCAAGCTAGAAACGCA
>NW_019723179.1:0-2131 GCF_002891405.2 Cryptotermes secundus
ATGATATTATAAACACAGCACATATCACGTCTCTGCTGTGTATAACTTCATAGGAAAGAAAACATGCCATTCATAACAGTTGAATGAGGAAATCTCTCCCAAGAGCAACAGGATTTTTCTGCAAGACAGGCATATGTAACGATGACTTAACACAGCTAAAGTCATGTCTCATTATATACTGTTCTTCTGACAACAGGCCAGCGAAAAATCTAACAGTCTACAGCAAAACCATCAATTATTATGGGCGTTATAACATAGGTGTGCAGCTGGACGAAACATAGACGTCGAACCCCCGCAGACGATTTAAATACCTGACGAAACATACACGTCAAACCACGCTGAACGGTTAAGACGTATGAGGGAGTGGATATATAGATCCACGTTTTCTTGACCTTGGCACTGGTTAGAGTTGAGTGATCAGCTTCACACTTTGCAAAGGTAAAGCTATCCCTATAACAGGCCATGGAGGCCAATACAGTTGTGAAATGTTGAGGCTCCTACATTTTCTAGACAACCAGCTCATTGATGGCAGTGAGGTCAACCTTGCACGCCAGCTGCCCTTTACCCCCAGAAAGATTCCTGTTACTTATTTCTTTTAGAGGCTGAGTCAACTGCAGGACCATAGTGCTGCTGGGAGGATCAGGTCAATTGAAAAATTCTGTGACCTCAACAGGAATCAAACCTGCCACCTTCTGGCTTGTGGCATAGTGTCTCAACCAGCTACTTTACCATGGTCCAATTGGCATATCATCAGAAAAATTTGTGAAAGTGAAAAGATGTTCTTCTTAGAGAGACAGCCCTGGAAAATTGTTAATTTTGCTGCTAAATGTATGGGTTCCCATCCAAGCCATCTTATTTCCTCCAAACAGAAAGAATGAGATTGTGACATCGGTGATTATGCAATGGCCAGTTCCCTCCATACTCAGGAAAAGCCCAGTGTGCCGTTGTTATGATACAGGGGAAACCTCAACTTTCTTCTCCCATTGCTAGGATATGGGGAAAGGAATGACAAAAAATTTATGGGAAATTAATAATGCAAAGTGGGGAAAAGAAGTAAAGATTTGAAAGGAAGACTGGAAGGGAAGAGAGAAGTGCTATTAACAAATTAAAACCCAAGAAAAAAAAGTTGATTGCTAAATTGATTCATCCACCCATTGGCTTCTCACCATTGCAGCCTAGATTCAATCCCATTTCAGTTCATGTGGGAATTGTGGTTGATGTACTGGCACTAGGAAAGATTTACTCCAAGTGCTTTGGTTTCCTCAGCCAATTCTCATCCCACCAAATGCCTCATTTCTGTTGTCTATCATCTAGGCTAGTGTAGTGGGCCACTTAGGCTGTTGAGTTCCAAGGGACTTAAGACCCACCTCATTCTTAGAGTAATTGTAATTATTTTTGCGCATGCACCCACCTGAAACATATATGATGTTTGACGTTTTCATTGCACTGAAGATACAGACTGTGGTCTTATGGGTTGTGCCACTATGTAGTGTGGTAGCTAGATATCACTGTCTCATAAGAACATGCAGCATTCATCTTCAGGATAGATGTAGGCTAGTAGATATTTCCTCCAAAACATTGGTGCTGTAACCCATGTGAATCTGAGAAGCAAGTTTTCTTTTAACCATTACATGTGATGATAATGCTGTGTTATAGTAGGCGATTCTGTTTGAACGGCCACAGTATCAGTGGAGCAGACATATAAACTGGTATAGAAAGTATGTCCTGTTGGGTTCTGTCTCTCCTTTCTTGAATAAAAACTTCAGTCACTTGATTAATGATTTTTAGGCCACTAAAGGGCTAACACACTGTCTTGGCTCGGAAGCCGGGATCATGGGTTCGAATCCCACTCAGGGTGTGGATGTTTGTGTGCATTTTTCTGTGTTTGTCTACAGGTAGAGGCCTTGCGACGAGCTGATTACTTGCCCAAGGAGTCCTACCGTATGTGTAAGATCTAGAAAAACTGAAGTGAATGGAGTTCATGGAGGTAGGCCCACTGGGGCTGTAGTGCCAAGGGGGAAAAAAAAAAAGGGCTAACACTGTGACAGAAAACCAGTGGCATGCATGCTGTAAGTGGAACACTGATAGAACTGCTGGGCATCCAAAAATGTGTTTCAAAAAATATTTTGGT
>NW_019723180.1:0-676 GCF_002891405.2 Cryptotermes secundus
AGCAAGCTAGAAACGCAAAGCTAGCAAGCTACCAACGCAAAACTAACAAGTTAGCAACGCAAAGTTGCAAGCTAGCAACGCAAACTAGGAAGTTTGCAACGCAAATCTACCAAGCTAGCAAGCTAGCAAATCAAAGCTAGCAAACTAGCAACGCAAAGATAGTAAAGATATCAAGCTGGCAACGAAAAGCTAGCAAGTTAGCAACGGAAAGCTAGCAAGCTAGCAACGCTAAGATAGCATGCTAGCAACGCAAAGCTAACAAGCCAGATCGCAAATCTTGCAAGCTAGCAACGCAAAACTACCAAGATAGCAATGCGAAAATAGCAAGCTAGCAACCCCAACCTAGCAAGCCACCAAGCTAGCAACACAAAGGTAGGAAGTTAGCAACGCAAAGATAGCAACTTAGAAACGCAAAGCCAGCATGATAGAAAAGCCAAGCTATCAAGCTAGGAACGCAAATCTAGCAATCTAGCAACGCAAAGCTAGCAAGGTAGAAACGCAAAGCTAGCAAGCTACCAAAGCCAAGATAGCAAGGTAGCAACGCAAGGCTTTGTAGCTAGCAAAGCAAAGCTAACAATTTAGCAAAGCAATGCTAGGAATCTAGCAACGAAATCTAGCAAGCAATAAACGAAATGCAAGCAAGCGAACTACGCAAAGCTAGCAAGCTAGAAGCTCA
>NW_019723181.1:0-486 GCF_002891405.2 Cryptotermes secundus
GCAAAGCTAGCAAGCTAGCAACGTAAAGCTAGCAAGATTGCAAAACAAAGTTAGCAAGTTAGCAACCCAATTCAAAAATCTAGCAAGCTAGTAACGCAAAGCTTGCAAGGTAGCAACGCAAAACTAGCAAGCTAGCAACGCCAAGCTAGCGAGTAAACAACGCAATGCTAGCAAGCTAGCAATGCAAAAATAGCAAGCTAGCAACGCGAAGCTACCAAGCTAGCAACGCAAACCTAGCAATCTAGCAACGGAAAACTAGCAAGCAAGCAACGCAAGCTAGCAAGCAAGAAACGGCAAAGCAAGCAAGCAGGCAACGAAAACCTAGCAAGCTAGCAACGCAAAGCTAGCAAGCTAGCAACGCAAATCTAGCAAGCTAGCAACGCAAAGCTAGTATGATAGCAACGCAAAGCTAGTAAACTTGCAACGCAAGGTTAGTAAGACAGCAACGCAAAGCTAGCAAGCTCTCAACGCAAAGCTAGCAAGTAA
>NW_019723182.1:0-353 GCF_002891405.2 Cryptotermes secundus
ATTCTCCCATTGTCTTTCTTGGAGGTCGCTGATCTTGTGCCGCCTATCTATCTTGAGAAAGGAGATTCTTAGTATTGTCCGAGTTTGTTCGTGGCTTGCTGTGTTGTTTACACTCTGGTAAGAGTGATGAGTTTTCAAGTGATAAAACTTAAATAGTCGCACTAGACAGAATTGTTTTTGTCTTTGTAATTCATAGAATGTTTGACAGTTTAGGGCTTACACTGTTGCAAGATATTTTACATTCACTGTATCCAAAAATTATATACACTGAAGCAAATATAAACATTCCGATTTATGTGAGGCTATTTTGATCCTTCTGGGTAATTTATTTTAATAAATACTCTTCAGAGCCA
>NW_019723183.1:0-451 GCF_002891405.2 Cryptotermes secundus
GATGGCAACGCAAGGTTACCAAGTTATCAACGAAAATTTATCAAGTTAACAACGCAAAATTAGCAAGCTAGTTACACCAATCTAGCAAGTTAACAACGAAAAGCTAGCAAGCTATTAACGCAAAACTAGCAAGCTAGCCGCGCAAATCTTGCAAGCTAGCAACGCAAAGCTAGCAAGATAGAATCACAAAGCTATTTAACTAGCAACCCATATCTAGCAATCTAGCAAGCTTGCAACGCAATGCTAGCTAGCAAGCTTGCAACGCCAAGATAGGAATGTAGCAATGCAAACCTATCAAGCTGGCAACGAAAAGATAGCAAGCTAACAACGGCTGCTACCAATATAGCAACGCAAAGCAAGCAAGCTACATCGCAAACTAGCAAGCTAGACACACAAATCTAGCAAACTAGCAACGCATAGCTAGCAAGCAAGGAACGCAAAGCAAGCAAGC
>NW_019723184.1:0-415 GCF_002891405.2 Cryptotermes secundus
TTGCTAGCTTGCTTCCTTTGCGTTTCTTGTTTGCCAGTTGTGCGTCGCTATCTTGCCAGCTTTGCGTTGCTAACTTGCCAGCTGTGCGTTGCTATTTTTCCAGCTTTGCGTTGCTAGCTTTCCAGCTTTGCGTTGCTTAATGCTAGCTTTGCGTTGGTAGCTTGCTAGCTTTGCGTTACTAGCTTGGTAGCTTTTCGTTTCTAAATTCCTATTTTGCGTTGATAGCTTGCTCGATTAGCGTTGCTAGCTTTCTAGCTTTGAGTAGCTAGCTTGCTACCTTTGCGTTGCAATCTTGCTAGATATGCGTTGCCTACTTGCTAGCTTTGCGTTTCTAGCTTGCAAGGATTTCGTTGTTATCTTGCTAGATTTGTGTTGCTAGATTGCTAGCTTTACGTATATACCTAGCTAGCTTGGC
>NW_019723185.1:0-118 GCF_002891405.2 Cryptotermes secundus
TGCCACCAAAAACTACTTCGCCCCCCTCAGGAAGGCAACGATGGAAACGTAAACTTCCGGTGCAGAAGCCACTACGCCGGAGGAGGAAACCTCAGGCAAAGCAGGCAGCCCCCCCCCC
>NW_019723185.1:335-457 GCF_002891405.2 Cryptotermes secundus
TCACCTCCCTCACAATACCCCTGCGGAGAATATATCTGATGGATTGGTGACCCTGGGATATGATGTGGTCAGCGTGAAACAGATGACAACCACCCACGGGTCGCCTTCAGACGAAAGGATAG
>NW_019723186.1:0-498 GCF_002891405.2 Cryptotermes secundus
GTAAAAGTAAATAATTAAAGTTATCCCTGTAACTGGCTGTTGAGAACCATAGGGTTGTGATATGTTGAGGCTTCCACATTTTCTAGACAATCAGCTTACAGAGAGTGGTGAGGTTATCAGCGTTATGCGCCAGCCACCATTTACCCCCAGGAAGATTCCTTGTACTCATTGGTGCTCATTTCTGCTCATTTCTGTTACAGACTGAGTTAACTCTATAGCCATAGTGTGGCTGGAAGCGTTAGGTCAACTGAAAAATCCAATGACATTGGGAAACAAACCCACAATCTTCCAACTTGTAGCGCAAAGCTAATTTTGTCCACCTGCTTAATTAATGAAGCACTTTACCAAGAAGATACAGGAGTGGAGGTATAGCTTGGATCATTCTTGACCCAAGCACTCCGTGGCTGCTTTACCCATAAGGAAAGAGCCCCCAGTTGTAATGCTCTAAACTTTTATTTCTTTACTTTTTTCCCTGTCACAATAGGGCTTAATCTTGTA
>NW_019723187.1:0-946 GCF_002891405.2 Cryptotermes secundus
AAAAATTCTTTCTCGATTTCAACTTAATATAAATAATATAAATTAAATTATGAAAGATATCACCCTAATTTCAGGATTTCTAAGAGTTTTTCATGATTGACATAATATTTCAGGGAATTTAAAGAAATCTTTAACGATTCAAAGGTAATTGAATTTTTAACGAATTCTAGGAAGGCTATATACTTTTAACCTAAAATTCCTTAACATTTTAAAGATAAGATAAAGAATTTCAACCAAATTATAAAAGATTTCACTCTAGTTTTAGGAATTATTTTACGTTTCTAATAATTACTATATTATTTAATGAATTTTAATAAAATTTCATTCATTCTAAATTAATTTAAGTAATTTTATCAAAATTTTGAAAGATCTCAACTAACTTATTGAATAGTTTCCGAAAATTCATTGAAGATATTACGTTAATATAAGGAATTACACGCAATATGTGAAATATTTCAACTTTTTAAATGCAATTCTGTCCAAAATATTGACGATTTCTACATTATATTAGGGAAATTTTAAGTTAATTTTCATTAATGTTAAGTAAATTTGACGAATATAAAACAGGTTTTGATACATTTCAAAGTAATTTATGAAATTCTGACCAAAAATTTTTCCACATTTCAAGTTAATAGAAAAATTTTCAAAAAAATTCAAAGAAACCAATTCATGGATTCTGTCAATTTTTGACGGTATTTAATAATTAATTAATTTTAATCAAATTTAGAAGTGTTTCATGATAATTTAAGGAATTCTAAACTAATTTTAACCTTCAACCTAATTTATATAATTTAAAAAATTTCTCGATTTCATGTCAATACAAATATTATCACATATTTTATGTAATATTTCACTCTAAATTCAGGAATTCTAGCAGATTCCTTAACGATTTACATAAGAATTCAGGAAGATTACGGAATTTTCAGCGATTCGAAGGTAATTTAAA
>NW_019723188.1:0-448 GCF_002891405.2 Cryptotermes secundus
GTAAATATGTTTGTGAACTCTCCCCCCGGAGACGATACTGCGTCTTCTGTGATTTATTGGTTTGTGTTTCAGAGTGTTATTCCCTCCTATCCCATTCCTTCGGCTCGCGAGTTTGTGAGACGTCGAGTGGGCCCCGCCAGGGACGAACTTGTGTCGTCGGGAAGAGTGTGCTGCGGTTATGTCTCCAAAGAAATGTTGGATTTTCGGAATCCTGAGGGCCGGGAATGTTATGTGGCGGTGGTGCCGGAGAAGTGGACTGGGTGGCTCCACCAGCTCTCCGGAAGGGAGCACTTCCGCACATATGTGGTCGCCAGCTGTGTGGTTGGAACCGAGCAAGGACTGCGTGCTCGGGATGAAGCTTGCTGGTAGGCAGTTGGAGCCCAAGGAGTGATAGGCGGCGTAGAAGTCGTGAGAATTGAATGGCGAGTGGGACCACCCTAACCCCAGT
>NW_019723189.1:0-406 GCF_002891405.2 Cryptotermes secundus
TTCTTTGAAATTCTTTATTTATGGTGAAGATTTCAAAAATTTTTACGTTGAAATTATATGAATTAAGTTGAAGAAGGTAAAATTTAGTTTAGAATTACTAAATTATCATGAAATCTCTAGAAATTTAATAAAAATTAAATCATTATGAATTATAGTAAAAAAATTATATAGATTTCCATAAATGTTTGTGGAATCTTTGACAATTCTTTGAAATTCTATATTATAACTTGAATTCTGGAATAATTCTTTATCAAAATTTCATACATTACGTTGAAATCATTCAAAACCTGGATTATATTAGTTAAATTTAACTTAACTTCAANATAATTTTACTTAACTTCAATCAGATTTATCTTAAAAATCCGAATTATAATGCAGAAATCGTCAATAATTTGGACAGAAATCC
>NW_019723190.1:0-273 GCF_002891405.2 Cryptotermes secundus
AGTTTACGGCACTGTCAATTTCTAAAATACAGGTGTCCCAGAAGGGAAGGTCGATATTCTGGGAGGTCATAGTGTAGGTCATTCTAAGCAAAAAAGTGTATATGTACATGTGTCCTATTCCGAACAGTTTCCTAGATACAGCTGTTTCACTGTACAGTACACTGTACACTGTACAGACGAGCAACACGCCATGTCCTCACACGAGCTGCACCGAGATAGAGCTATTTCACTGTACAGACGAGCAACACGCCCACGCCATGTCCTCACAAGAGT
>NW_019723190.1:311-1053 GCF_002891405.2 Cryptotermes secundus
TTCACTGTACAGTTCACTGTACACTGTACAGACGAGCAACACGCCATGTCCTCACAAGAGTTGCACCGAGATAGAGCTATGTCACTGCACAGTGCACTGTACACTGTACAGACGAGCAACACGTCATGTCCTCACAAGAGTTGCACAGAGATAGAGCTATGTCACTGCACAGTACACTGTACTCTGTACAGACGAGCAACACGCCATGTAGTCACACGAGTTGCACCGAGATAGAGCTATTTCACTGCACAGTACACTGTACACTGTACAGACGAGCAACACGCCATATCCTCTCACACGAGGTGAAAAGTGCATTGTTTTTGACAGTGGGATTTTCGAAAATATATTATACTAGGTAAACTGTGCCAACTTTGTCACTTGAACAATAAGTACCGGTATCAGAAACAGTACGCAATGTCTCTTTCTTATCAATAAATTTGGAACTGTACAGTGAAATAGCTCTATCTCGGAAATCGTTCGGAATAGGACACATGTACATATACACTTTTTGCTTAGAATTGCCCATACTATGAGCTCCCAGAATATTGACCTTTCCTCCTGGGACACTCTGAATATAGCTTAAGATGGGAGGAAAACTTTAGAATAATTGAAAAGAATTTGGAATCAGTCGTGGGCTAATCGTGGTACTCCCTTGGTATTTCCCTGGAAGGACAGAAAATCCGCGAAAATCCCCAGCATAGCTGGCGTTCCTGCCGAGGTTCGAACCAGTAGGTCCCGAATG
>NW_019723191.1:0-406 GCF_002891405.2 Cryptotermes secundus
ATCTAGGAAGCTAGCAACGCAATCTAGCAAGAAAGAAACGCAAAGCAAGCAAGCAAGAAACGTAAAGCTAGCACGCTAGCAACACAACGCTAGGAAGCTAGCAACGAAAATTAAAGAAGTAGCAACGCATACTTTGCAAGCTAGCCACGCAAATCTACCTATCAAGCAACGAAATGGTGGCAAGCAAACAACGCAAACCTGGCAAGCTAGCAAAGCAAAGATATCAAGCTAGCAAAGCAAATTTAGCAAGCTATCAACGCAAAGCTACCAAGCTAGCAAAGCAACGCTAAAATGCTAGCAACGCAGAGCTAGCAAGCTAGCAACGCAAAGCTAGTAAGATAGCAACGGAAAGCCATCAAATTAGCAACGCAATGCTAGCAAGTTAGCAACGCAAAGATAACAAGGT
>NW_019723192.1:0-485 GCF_002891405.2 Cryptotermes secundus
TCTGTGTTGTAGCAAATATATCTTGGGAATATATTCACAATATTTTAAAAGGTAAAAAATGAATACAATGTTAAATGTTATATTATATAAATGACATAGAAACATAACCATAAAATTGATATTTAAAATTTCAAACTAGAAGTTGTGTTAGGTCACGTGCAATCTTTAGCATACACGTATGTTGGTATGCTGAAGGGGGTTGTTGCATTATTTCCCGCCATGTTGTCGTGTAGTTTATGAATACAATTTTATGGGATGCGATCTGTCGGATATTTGTTGCATTTCTCTTGTTATCAAAGTTATATGTTTAGAGCGGATCTGAGCGTAGTCCCTTCTAAGTGTATGTAGCTGCACGGAGTCTAATGGACCGTGTAGCAGTTCGGAATTCTTAAAATTCAGGTAATGTAATTATTTCGTTCATTTATTCGACAATATTAGGCACTTTTTTTTCCTTGGCACTACAGCCCCAGTGGGCCCAGGCCTAC
>NW_019723193.1:0-498 GCF_002891405.2 Cryptotermes secundus
GTAATATAAATAAGATTCACAAGACATAATATATTAATTTTTCATATAATGGTAATAGCGAAAGTATTATTATCTTTTTATTGCCAGTGAGGTGGGACTAAGTCCCTTGCACTGCGGCCACTTCTGGCCTATTGTAACACCCCCAGATGATAGGTGAGGGTGATTGTGGAGCAATTGGTGGAATGAAGATTGGCAGGAGAAACCGAAGTACTCGGAGGAAACCTACCCCAACGCCACTTTGTCCACCACAAATCCCACTTGACCAGACCCGAGATCGAACCTGGGCCGCCGCGGTGGAATCTAGCGACTAACCGCTTGAGCTATGGCGCGGCCCAATAGCGGAAGTAACATTATAACAACCTGTCCGGTGTCTTGTTCAGGGCCCTATCTCCGTTGGTAACTTGACAACCGTTATTGACCTATAGATATTATTACAATTTGTTCAAACAGGCGCTGTGATTTCTTTGAGCAAGTGAACGGCACATCACAAGAATTTCA
>NW_019723194.1:0-741 GCF_002891405.2 Cryptotermes secundus
TTTGGAAATAGTATCTAGAAATTTAATTTTACGAGTGGAAAAAAAAACGTAAAGACAGTCTAATTTAACATAAGCCTGATGATGGCAACGCTGAAAAGGCCGGCGATTATAAATAATACTGTCATGCAATTTCTTTATTAAAACCGTCACAACACAACTATATCAAGGTCAGTGCCTAGTTTGGCTCTGCTACATGTTTCGGCTTATAAAAGCCATCATCAGGCAAATACATGGCTAACATATATACACCACTGAACTGCAGTATTAGTAAAATTGGATACAATAATATTAAAATACTTGGCGTAAAAATACAATAAATTAGATTATATAAAACAAAAGTTATAGTATAAAAAAAGAATAAAATTCTTCGAGTGATGCTTTACATCATCGAGTCAGCGTTGGTTATTGTGATTTTGTTGTGTTCCCACTGACAAATTGGAGTATTCTATATTTTGTGTATATATAATAAACTGTTTTGGAGGCTCGTGATGTAGATGTAGTAATATTAATGTCAATTATTTAGTCGGTGCCTCATCTTACAAAGTATTGTCCGTTCTGTAGGGAATGTAAACAATGTAAAAAATATTGTCATCTGTAAGAGTGGCTGTAGAAAGGGTTTGCAGTGTTAACTGGACTTACTGAGCATTCACATATCGTAATTACAAGTAACTATAGCGTTATCGCTAATTCATACATTCTACAGTTCACTACAGCACGTACTAAGTCTTCTTAATCTGCTCT
>NW_019723195.1:0-10804 GCF_002891405.2 Cryptotermes secundus
AAGTTAAATTTCAGGAAATTCTTTATATTAGCGAGCTAAAAACTTTTACATATTCTTATAATTCCCTAAACGTCGGAGAGTGACTGAATAAAATTGACTTATTTTGTTCTGTGTTCCTTAGGCACGTGTTATTATGGAAAAGAATATATCTACATGAAGCGGGCTGCTTCTCCAAAAACCCTTAGGCGCCAAAAATCGAAAATTATCTGTCTTTATGTTACGCGGAAGTCCATAAGCATGTTCGCAAGAGTCAGTCACTGGACACTTAACTGAGCAGAAGCGATTTGTTTAGTCTGCTCTTTTTCGGTTTCAGATGGAAGGAAACTGCAGTAAACCCTCGCTAATCCGGTTGTAGTTAATGCGGGTGTCGGAAAATCCGGATGGAAATATGGAAAATGAAAAGACTGTATTCGCTGTTGAGCACATCCTTCAAAAAGACATGTGGGATGTAGGAACAACAGAACTTTCAGACTGTCTTAAGAGCAGCTGGAGATACTGGAACCACGCAAGCAAATACCCCGGGATTGGCTTGAGCTGGATGAAGGAGACCCTGGATTTCTGCTTCTGACACAGGGAGAAATTGCTGCAGTGATATTTTCTTTATTTTCACCAGCACTGCCCATGTTATCATAATTTCCATTTGACTGTTTTCGAAGTCATTTTCATCTTTTTGAACATTTTTTTTTCGCTTTATTAATCCCGATCAGTGAGGGTTCACTCCATATGTACAATATGTATAATCATTCAGTTTTAAGAGAAGATGCCAGGACCAGAGAGAGACAAGAAGGGAACGTGAAGGGTGGGACTGCGAACATTTAATGACCTGATACAGCTGTGGTTTCGGTGTAACTGATATTAAACCACGCGGCGATCTAATTAACTGAAGCCCGGTGAGTGCCATGCAGAAAGAAAACTTTACGTGGCCAGATATACATTTTCTCTGATAAGGTCATCAAGTTCTGAAGATCGCATTTTGTTTTCCCCGTGAAATGCTTCCTGCACATGCGCATTTGCCACGCTGGCCGCGCCGCGTGTCCTTCATGACGCAAGGCGGGCTCTAATTAGTTAATGGATGTTGACAAAGCGCCTAGAGTATCGGTTACCCGCGAAACTGATACTTTCATTGCCTCACCTTCATAAAACGGACAACAGCGGGATGCTTCGTGGCAACGGGTTTGTTATTCGTTTGTTACGTGCACTGCAGTGAATACGCGCCCGTTGCTTTGCGTCTCTTCAAGAAAGACGCGGGTTCTTGACTCACGGCTTCTCAGTTGCGACTTTGTTGTCCTCTATAAACCTTTGGCACTGAACGCGGATAGAAAACGCTTAAGAGTTCTGTTGCATGGCACGGAGCACATTGAAAACACTTCTTCTGTTGTCAGAATTGTTGCGTAACGTAGCAACTGAAAGTTTACCAAGGTGCTGTCTTAGCGGGAAACTTGTTTAGCGAGCCGTTGCCTAGCAACAGGAATCCACGTTACAATATTTTTTTTGTGTATCTCCGTTTATTTGTACAATCCGTCCATATTAAGGACTATAAGTACATCTTATGAAATACTTAATCTAAGACTTAAATACTAAGAAAGAGCGTGTCGGGAAGAGTAGTGCTCCAGTGAGCATTCTCTTGGAATCTAGTTCGAGTGTGACTGTTACTGTATGTATTGCATTTATGTGAAGCGCAGCGTTAGGGCGGTTGGCTTATGCCTTTTCAGTCTTCTGGGCTCGTCTGCGCCGTTTGATACGTAATGTGGTTGCCAGTTCATTTGGGTGTGCTGTGATCTTGTCTTTATATTTACGGTTGATGTTTGTGGCTTCTTCCCGTACTGCGGCTATGCCTAGATCGGCATGTAGCAGTCTGTTTGGGACGTACCTCGGTGCACTGACTATGGCGCGAAGTACTTTATTTTGAAGTCTCTGCAGCATCTCTATGTTGGATGTACTTGCAGTATAAATGTGTTTGTATACGTTATGCATGAGCGTACGTGCGTATTTGTTTGCACTTAATCACGTACAGATGTGGTAAAATATTTGGGTGTACGCATATATTTCTGTATATGTACATATGTTTGTACGAAGTATGTAAGTGTATCATTATGTGTATGAACACATGTTCCAGTTTCTTTCCCTCTTCTTTCGTTTTTTCTATCTAGTCACTGTCTATCTTTCTTCCATCCATTTTCCACTTTTCTTATTCCTCTTTGTCTTTTTCCTGCCTTATTTTGCTTTGTTTATCCTTATCGTTTTCCCTTGGAACTTATTTCTGTGAATTTCTCTCCCTCTTTCTCAATCCTTTATATCCTTCGCCCCATTTCTTGTTTACGTTCGGTGAGCGGCGTCCGCCTCTCGTCAGCCACCGCCCAGCGGGTTCACTGCCTCACTCCTGAACCGCGGAGTTGTCATGTAAACTCCGTAAGTTTCGCGGTGACCAGTTGCATTGACGCCTTCTCGGACGTCTGTCCGCATATTTCGACGCCGACGGATTTTGGTTTAATTTAATATGTACATTATGCGACTGGCGGGTAACTCAACACATTAAGAACAATATGGTAGACGCACAAACTTCTGAGGTGGCAGTTCCATAGCACCATTACTGACACCCGGAGAACGTGGTCAGTCTGTTAACCGCAGGAAGCGTAATAATGAGAGGACAATGGGAATAGTAACAATAATAATCTTATTAACCACTTTAACAATGCTGACAGCATCCAAAGTGATAATGATAACGATAGTGTCCGAAATAGCCATAATAATTATAGTGGTCACAGTAAATGCAACAATAGTGTCTAAAGTAACCACAATGTTGTAGCGTGTAGGAACTGTTGCTACGCAACCTCCGCGAAATGGGCGGATATACCAAGGCCCTTTCTGGGCAACGGCTCGGTAAAAACATTCCCGCGAAACAAATAACGGAACAACTCCCGTTCCTAAGCAGCAGATTCTTAATAATGCAACAGTTGGACTACAACAATGGAAGAGCTGTTTTCTACGTGGTCCGTGCCGAGTTGTTATAAAGAGGAACAAGGTTAGTTGAGAGTCATTTCTCTATGGGAGTCTGTGAGGAGACGATTTGAGCAAGAGGAAAAGAAATAGCCATTGTTGGAGCCGTTACCAGGAAACGTCTACTAACAGACTTAGAACACTAGGCTGTGTGCTCTAGTTAAGTGTAAAGTGCGGAAATAGCGATAGTGTTATTTTTTCTCTCTCTCTCTCTCTCTCCTGTCGCTCCCACTTTGGAGCATAGGGTTGGCTGATTTCTGAGTTTCGTTAATCATTTTTACAGACGGTAGGACTCTTTGGATGGGTGATCAGCTCGTCACAAGGCCTGTACCTAAACACAGGACAACACATACGCACAACAAATTTCCATGCCTTATTTTGCAATCGAACCCAGGATCCCGGCTTCCCAGAGAGCGAAGACATTACATGCCTTAGACTGCTCGGGTGCCGTGACCGTCTGATAATGTAGTTATTTGTAATTACGACCTGTAAGTGGTCCATACATCTATTCAATGCAAACCCCGTCTATAGTCACAATAACTTGTAACAATTAAATTAGAATAATATTTTAACTTGTGTTTTATAAAAGAACTTGATATATTATTGAGCGTAAGTCTGGATAAGATACAGGGTCGAATAAAAAGCCAATGTGACCGCATGTAATTATACAGCCGTGTTCATACACCTGGGGATGACCTCTTGAGGTCGAAACATTTAGTGATAATAAAAAAACGTGTTGTGTGGTCGGTAAATTGACTCTACTACTGAGTAAACACACGACAGGATGCAAGAAACGATTAAAGTTATAGTCACACACACTACGTAAAGACAACTACGCTAACCCAGAGTGCGGCGAACACGTGTGGAGACTGTGTGCACCCCGTGGGGCCTCTCTTTCCAATTTCGTGTTCCCCAGCCCCATGAAACCGCTCCCTCGGCTGCGAGCTGTCAGCTGGCCAGAATAACAAAGTAAAGTAATTTGCTGTGTGTGGGATAAGCACCTAGCACCACTGGGAAAATTGAGGAAGAAAGCGCAAAAGGAAGTACGCATAAGGGGTCAAGGGGGTCGGGTACGAATGAAGCATAGGAGAGCAATAAAACTTGCTCTCTCTCTCTCTCTCTCTAGAGAGAGGCGGAAGTCTGTATTCGGCCCGGCCCTACAAGATCCGTCACTTTCTTGTAAGTGGAGTGTTTCTGAGTGTTTCTGAGTGTCCCTTTGAGTTATGTTTCTGCTGTTGCTGGCGCAGATGCTGAGGAAATTGGAATTCCAGAAGGCTAGTCATTAATGATGTGGAATTAGCTGTGGAGATGATATGAAATGGGCCGGTCACGGTAGCCGAGCGGTCTAAGGCTTGGAAACCGGGATCGTGGGTGCGAATCCCACTCAGGGCATGGATGTTTAGTTTGTTTGTGTACAGGTAGAGGCCTTGCAACGAGCTGATCACCGCCCAAGGAGTCCTACCGAATGTGTCAGATCTAGAAGAACCGAAGTGAACGGAGAAGTTCATGGAGGTAGGCCTAGGCCCACTGGGGCTGTAGTGCCAAGGAAAAAGAAAGATGATATGAAATGAGAACTGACTGGGCGGTGATCAGAAGAGAAAAATCAAATTTGCTCTTTTCATTGCCCACAAACTTTCCTGGAAGGAATGAGATGCAGAATGTCCTTTCGTGATTCATATTTACAGTGTGACTGCATAACGTTAACAATTAGGGCGAAAACTGTACAAAATAAAAAGATAGACATGTTCAGAAAGTAGTGCTATTACAATCCTCTTGAAAACAAGGCGTCTGGATTTAAACACATGCTTCGGACAGTACAGAGAACACTAGAAAATAAAACAGGGCAGGCTCACATATTAAAATTTGTAACGTAATAGCGGCTGGAGCACTATGCTACAAGCCGGAAGGTCGCGAGTTCGATTCCTGATGTCAGTGGTTTTTTAACTGATCTAATCCTTCCAGCCGCACTATGGTCCTGAGGTCGACTCAGCCACTAACAGAAATGAGTACCAGGAATCTTCCTGGGGGTAAAGGGTGACCGGCGCGTAAGACTGACAACCTCACCGCCATCTGTGAGCCGATTGTCTAGAAAATGTGGGAGCCTCGACGTCTCACAACCCTATGGGCCTCCACGGCCTGTTACAGGGATAGCTTTACCTTTTACTGGTGGTTGCTGTGCTTGTGTGCGGAAGTAGACCTGAAAGGAAGGAAACCGAAACAGCTGAAACGCGGCTTTGAAGGCGTGTCTCTGGATATGCAGAGTGACACGCAGCGCATTACAGATATACGGTACCCTCCGGAGGAAAGGACGCAGGACTGCAGAAACCAGTTGCATAGGCGTACCTCTTCAAGACTGACCGAAAAGTTGGGAGGATGGGAGGAGCGTCCTTGTCACGTGATGGCGTGACTATAGACGGGTTTGTGATTGGTGGTCGCATTTATTGGACCCTTCGGTAGAGTGCGTAGCTACAATTGTTATACATATATACGCGCACACGTGCTACTGTCCACAGTCATGTCTTCACTGGCCGTTGCTTGATAGCGGCTTCCTACGACGGACGTTCCCCTTCCTCAGGGTTCCCAAACAATTATTATACATATATACGCGCACACGGGCTACTGTCCACAGTCATGTCTTCACTGGCCGTTGCTTGATAGCGGCTTCCTACGACGGACGTTCCCCTTCCTCAGGGTTCCCAAACTATTGCCGTGCCTCAGCTACCAGCTTCTCAAGACAGCAGCTTACAACGACTTAACTGCAGAGGTTCTCTAACGCACGAACCAACCACTCCTCTCCACTAAAATCACTGACTCCTAACTTTTCTACTTTTCTGCCTAGTAATGACCGTTGTATAGGTCGTTGCCTAGCAACGGATATACATAACATAATATCATGTCTGTGCTATCGCAAGACTAGAAATCAAGTATTTGCGAAGTAAGTATGTCGGACATGCGCCTGTGTGCGAAAGTATTTGACGACTGTTCTGAGGAAGAAAATGAACTGACATAAAATAAAATGGGGCCAGAGTTGCGGACATAAAATGTGGGTGCATAAAGAGCGCGTTCACAGGAAGGGAAACGGGTCACGTGTCCAACAGCATAACGCCTGTGAGTTCGGCGTGCATGAGAGAAATGCTTACAGATCTCTGGTGTGGAACAGTCAAGGGAAGAAGAGGCGTTGTTACATCTAGAAGTAGATGGGAGCTTAGTACCGAGTTGTGTTTCAGACAAGTAACGGCAGTCACACGGTAGGCTCCAGAATGTGCGGCGCTGAGCGTCCAGTTCCCAAGCGCATGCAGTTTCTTGGCAGGCTAAGCAACAATAAGTTTTTCGCGGACGACTCTGCGCCATGGAGCCTGAAAAACGTATACACAACTCCGCCACCATTTGCTTTGCCCTGCCGTTCAGGCAGTCATGTGATTAGCACAGTCTTCTGAGGGAATATCACACTACATTACATTTCGGTTCAACTCCGTATACCTTTTTTTTTGAGGGGGGGGCTGCGGCAGAAGAGCAGTTTCTTTCGTCGGCCGTTGCCTAAATTATATCCTGTTCCCTTTTCCTTTTACCTTTCTTAATGTTATCCTCCCTACCAGTTTACCTCAACCACACGTGATTTCATCTTGTCCCACAGAAGTTACGTTTCCATGAAGACATACCGTATAAGCAGTTTGTTACGTCATTCACGCACAGATCTTTGTTTCTGCTCCGCGGTTGTCCTGCAGTACTACGAGCTGCAGGTGTACTACAACAGAAACGTGATCCGGGGGAATACGGCTGTGCTCAAGTGTACAATACCGAGTTTCGTCCGGGAATACATCACTGTCACATCTTGGGTCCAGGACTCCAAGTTCAACATATACCCGACTACAAAGGGCGGTAAGTTGTTACTGTGGCACTCAATTCTCTGCCAACATAACCTCTTCAATCATTTTATTTATCCGCCGTCAACTTGTCAGGGGAACCCTCTGCCTTCCGCCACAGGCAACATTCCTGGTCACACGCCCCGATGTTACTGTCAGTTTTGCACAGTGTTCTGTCTTTGTTTTGAAGCCGAGAGCCATTGCATATGTATCACATGGCGTCACTCATTACAGCTCGAAACAGAATAAAACCAGTGATAACATTCTGTGCGTTTTTGTAACAAAATCTGGTTCGTTCCATATTAAAACCAAGCGAAGGATGAAGTATCTCTTTTTAAGGGCTGTTCAGATTCCAGAGAGCGCTGTTCAAAGGCAAGGAACAAAAAGTGCTTCCTATGAAACACGAATTTGGAGCACGAAACCAATTACTTTCAGGCGTCTCTGGAGCAGTTGTGAACTGAAGCAGTTGGTTCTGTCAATATTAAGATGCAGCATCGTGGGCTGATTATTCGTGGAATTGTGCGGAATAATTATGGGGCGTGTAACACTGGAAAATAAATCGTGGTGTCTTATAGAACAGTGATCCGGATTTATGTGGAGGGACTGAAGTAAAGCGTCATCAACTTTAGTCAGCATATGTTGTCTCTGGAACACACTTCTATTGTTGCATAAGGAAGACCACACAGAACAAGTCTCGTGATTCCTACCCAACGTCTTCATTGGCACGCTGTTGCGTAGTAACACGCAGTAACATTCGTCCTCTGAGACACAACTTCCATTGTTACACGTTCGCCATGTTTACCGAGCGGTTTCCTAGAAACGCTTTGAGCAAATCCGTTACAATATAGTCACGGTCTCTATCAAGGAGTTCAGTATATCCGATTACCATTCCAAACTCCGTGTATAGTCACACCTCATCACGTGACAGCATTCTTTATAATAGTTTATAGTTCTTCGAGTTGGATATTGTAGAAACGCGAACTACGCTGAAAGAAATTGCTATCGTATCCTCTTCAGTATGGCGTACCCACAAGTTTCTGAAACTAGTAGCCCAGCTTCTTCTGTGGATGGTGTTCAGTTGTAAATCTTCTTTCTGTTTCTTCTTGGCTTCATGTTACAAGCTCCATGTATATCCCACTGCATGCTGTTTGTGCAGCCGTCTCAACTTTCCCTATAAATCACTGTGCATTGCTACGCAACGTGCTTTATAGCTGCCTGGATTTTCTTCGTTATTTAGCTGCAGATTTCTCAGACACTTCTCCTTTCCTTTCTCCAGTAGTTCCCTGTACACATTCTTTCCACCCTGATATTCCTCTCTTCTTCATTCATTCTTTCTTTCTTTCTTTCTTTCTCCTAGTTGTTTCATAACATCTCTGGATAGAATTGCTTCTAAGACTTTCCAACCAAGATCGCTCTGTGATCTGTGAATTCTTGTCCTGTATAATCTCCCTATACTTGTATCTTGTGCGAGGTGGGTGCACATTATGTGTTCTCACGGTTTTAGAGTGACTATAGACGGGGTTTGGAATGATGACTGGATTTGATACACTCCACGGTCTTCACTGCCGTTGTTTGGTAACGGCTTCTAACTGCGGACGTTCCCCTTACTCTGGGTTCCTTATTTGCCCCCGTCCCCAGTTACGAGCTTCAAACAGCAACAACCCACAACAACTGAACTGCAGCAGTACTCAAACTTACACACCAACGAACTCAACTCACCTCCACTAACTGCAACTGACTCTGTTTATAACATTTTTAGATCGTATTCCGCCTGTAGCGCAACAAAGTTAAACTTTTATAAAATACACTGACAGTGTTAGCTAAATATTTTAAATGTCATTAACTATATATACATTCATTCCTTGCTGCATGTTTCGGCCACACATGGACCGTCATCAGGAAACACTTATTACTGGGGACACCACTGCACTGTACAATTTGTCTTCTGTGCCCTGAGGCACGTCGTTTTTGGTGTCAATTTCTTTCGTAGGACATTTCCGTCTTGTCTTTTTGGCGGCTGTTTCAGTATCATTCATGCCGTTTACTTTTGTTGTGTATGCTTATTACTGTCTTCCCTTGCACTGTTTATAACATCTTGTCATGAACTGCATAGAGAACATCGCTCCTCTGTTGCCGTAGAAACATGCTTGTTCGCGGAGCCGTTACTTAGCAACCGCTCTTGTATTGCTTATTTCGTGGTCGTTGCCAAGCTACGGGTCTAGATGCCTCAGTATTTTAGATATAAATAACAAGTGACCGATGCATGCGTCTCAACCTCTGTACATGTGTGATGGTGTGTTTCTTGCAGCCCAAGTGAACATGTTTGAGCACTATGAATACATTTGCATGCGATGCAGCAAGGAGTGCCGCAGGAAGGGGACGAAGGTTCGATATTTTCTCTCCTCCCAGCCTGACACTTCAGAACACGATGGGCAAGGGTGCGCCTCGAAACACGAGAGCCTAGCCATTAGGCAGGGGACGCTAGTTCGAGAATGAGATGGAGGGTGCCCCAATTGTTAAGGCAGAGAATCCTCACAACGCGACGCATTCAGTCACGCGCGTAACTCTACAAGTCAGATTTAACCCATAACAAATTTATACCGGAAATGAAAATACGAGATTTGAAAAAGGAAATTTAAAAGATAAAGCGGAACGTTCGGGAAGGCGGGAGTTCCTTTTTCTGTTATGGGTCCATAATGTCGTTTTGGTGCCAATAAATTACAATTACGGGTATAAGCGTCTCGTTACCGACGCCTCTCTCAAAACAGGTGTATGGTCTCCGAGAATTTTGGTGAGAAATGTCTTTACTATATTGTCACGTGTAGGAGTGGCTACAGACGGTGCTTGGATTGGTAAATAGATGGATTTACTGAACACTTATACACTTACACTTATGCACTCGAAGCTACAAGTAACTACAGCGCCACCGCCAATCTCCACAATTCACACATCACCACAGCACCCGCCGAGTCTTTTTCATCCTGCTGTGTCTTCACCGGCCGTTTCCTGGCAACGACCTCTAACCTTCAAGCGCTCATGACCTATCTTCACAGCCTTCCCTGCAGAAGTGTCTCCTGTGCAGAATTCGACTGAATTCAATTCAAAGTCACATTGCGACCGACGGTCGGTCGGTCGGTCAGTCAGTCAGTCAGTCAGTCAGTCAGTCAGTCAGTCTTGGTGTTGAGGCCCATCTGGGGCGTTGACGAGATATTTACTACTGTTTGACAGTTACAGTCTCATTACTATGGGGTGCCCTCTCTGACGAGAGGATGGGTCTGTCTTTTTTCAGTCATTGTCTGCACTAGTAAGCCATTTGTCATTATGCTAAAATGTGTATACAATACACGTGTATACAGGGCCTCTGTCAGTCGAGGTTCAGTACAGCAAATTTTCCCTCATTTCTAGCAGCCTCCGCTACGTCGACTGAACTGATTTTGTCCCTTGCTTGTAACATCTCGGCACGGACCACACAGAAAACAACCCATTTACAGAAGTGCACTTTTTGTTGTAGAGGCGTGTCTACCGCGCCGTTGAATAGCAACGGCCGTTGTCTCGTTTGTTTTGAGGTCTTCACCTAGCAGCGTGTCTATACTCCACAATTATGATTCATCGTTAATTGGATTAACGAGAAATTGCGCTGCGAATTTTGAGTGCCACATTATGAAGAGCGCCAGTATCACCCTTCCCCGTTGCGTGGGATAATTAGAATGGCGCCCGCCAATCGGCACAACATACACTTGTTGATACAGCGAAATCGCGTCACGCAGTCGCGCCACTGACGTGTTCATGTAGATAGGAACGGGGGATGCTAGAGCTCATTGTTCAAACGCGAATGCAAAAATGTTTCAGTCCTGAGAGAGACATTTGCAACCGCTCTTACACCCTTTATCTTCTAATGTTTGTTTGGGTTCCGGTGGCAATGAAAGTCTTCCTCAGGATCGTTT